>NC_051051.1:26063379-26188379 GCF_904848185.1 Acanthopagrus latus | reverse complement strand
TCGGGTCAGAAAATATCATGTTTTGTATTAATGACTTCCTGTAGGAGATATATGTTTTTTCTTGCCAAATAAGGGTTATTTCACATGACATGAAAAGCAGGTTATGAACATTTCAGTGGTCAAGGTTCAAGGTCAGTATCTTATGACATGTTTTGTAGACATGTCAGTATGGTAAGGAGCCTTTAACACAAAGATGAACCTGGTTTAAAACTTGTTTTATTCAAAACAGCAATGAATGAATCTGTCAGTCATCACTGTAGCAAGAGTTCATGTTGCCTGCAGGTCGGGGGACAACATGTGAGCTCCTGTTAGGCCTGAAGCCTCGTAGCTGGGAGCTGATGCTTCTAACCACTGAACAACCAATTATCAAGTAAATGTTTTTATGCTGGTGCTGAACTGCAGTGTTGTCACTTTTCAAACACAACTGCTAAATGCAGAAGCTTGCAGAAGAAAAATAAGTATTTGAAAGTTGTTGTTTTTTCCTGACTGCCTCTCACATTTCCCCCTCCGTCCCCTCTGCTGTCCGTCATGTGTCAGTGTGAACAAAATAAAATAATAAAGTCTCAGATGTTGTTTCCAAGTTACAGCATGATCTGAAATCAAAGTTAACATTTACATGTATGGTTTTGTGGTTTTAATGTTGTGGCTGATCGGTGTATAATTAAGTCTTGGACTCCAGCTTTAACATTTGGTGACATAATGAATTACATTAAAGCAGCACTTTGTTGTTCGGAGAAAACAAAAATCAAACTCAGAATTTTGATAATAACAATATTAATGAGGTAATGATACAAACTTTTTGCTTGTGAATAAACAAAATGTTCTCAGAGGAAATTAAGGTCACAGAAACTAGAACTAGAAGTTAGAAAGGTGGCAGGGTCCGCCACATATAAACAAAGTAAAACAGTATAAATTGTGCTGTCCTTTCAGGTCAGTTTGTTTATTCAGTCATGGAAAAGAAAAAACGTCTGTTTATTTAGTTTGTTTAGGCTTTAAAATAATCAGTCAATAAGGATTTCTCTGCTCATTAACATTTCTACCTTAAAACTACAGACTGCTCCTTTAAACATGAACAAATCAAAACAACAATCACAGAAACTATTAGGACTGATGATGTTGGAGGGAGTGTGTTTGTTCTCACTGTGACTGCAGAGAAGCTGCTGGTCATGATTCATATCGCAGCTCTTTAGCTCCACCTGCTGCTCAGTGTTGGCTGCTGCAGTGAAGCGATCCTGCTGAGGAAACATCAGCGTAACACTCAAACAACACACACACACGGGTTGATGATATGTGATGGTGTGTATCGTATCAGGAACAACCACAGAAGCAGTTTTGAGTATTTTGCCTGGTGTGTCTACGTTTGTTGATCTGTTGACAGATGTGTATCTGTGTGATAGTGACACAACTAGAACTGTCACAATATCAGATTGTCACCACACAATAAGGGCGGCTGTAGCTCAGTGGGTAGAGCCAGTTGACTAGTGAGCGGAAGGCCATTGGTTTGAATCCTGGTTCAAGATACTGAACCCCAAAACTGCACCTTGTGTGGCGGCCTCCGCCATCAGTAAGGGCCCTACGATGAGCTGACGACTCATCTAGAGTGTAACCTGACCGGCGCCCAGAGACAAACTGAGACCTTGAAAAAGGGGATAAAATGTGGCAACAACCCTGCGACCCTCACGGATAAGTGGAAGAAAATGACGTGGCATGACCACACAATAATTTTATCATGATATCCATAGAAAATGTGAAAGAAATCAAATGTATCTTTAGCTTTAGTGAGTTTTTGTCACCATGCAAATCACCACGAAGGTTCTGAGATCGATGTCGTCCGAGGAAGACTGATCGAATGTGAAATAAAAAAGGGAGTCCTGGAGCTTCACAGTAAAACAAAGTTTCAGCATTCTGCTAAACAGCTGAAGTAGCTGGAGACTTGATCTAAACATCAGTATGTCTCCATGCTGCTCACCTGCTGTGATCACAGTCTGCAGAAGACCTGAGATTCACTGTAGAAGATGTTATGGAGAGTCTTTTCAGACGGGATGCACCTTTAACTGAGCAGCTCCAGGTTGGGTTACATCTTGGAGGATATTTGACAGTTTAACAGTAAACTTACCCTGATGAAGACTTCGGTGTATTCATTTCCTTAATACAGGATTTTAAGCTGGACTGTGACTGTCTGACACTTTGTATCTGCACAACAACAACAAACCTTATCGTCCAAACTGACATCAGTGCACAACACGTTTCCCCAAGCCTTTCCCTTTTTTCTGAAATATGTTCAAGCCAGTTCCTTGTCACTTTAATATAATGACCAAATAACATTCGTGCATTATCATTTTGAGAGAAAGTCTCTACAAACCTCAGTAAACAAAGTAGTTTTAATAAGAAGTCTTTAATGTGTTCGTGTCATTAACAGTGTGTCGTATGTAAATATGTTTATTGACAAAGATGAACAGCACACAGACAGGTTATATAACAGGCAGATACACTGATGTGATTTGGCATCTCTTGCTTTTACATTGTTAAGATGAACAACAAACTGAGTCACTTCAGACGTGTAAAGTTTCATTTCATTACATTTCAGGCAAATATGTTTTTTTGCTTACCTTAAATGTGATTATTGGATATTTGTGACCAGGATATGTACGGACTGTAAAATAAACACCGTTTCTTATTTTCTGACAGCATTTTACACAGTTTCAGTCTTGTGAAATAAATTCGCTCAGTCCGTCTCAAGACGTAACATTCAAGTCTCATTCTGTTTATTTGAGCAACAAGCCTGTTGAGTGTTAACACAGTCAGAATAACTCTGACTCCACTCACTGACTTCATCACCATGATTATCACTCATTCAGCATATTAACAGTTACAGTTTGTAATGGCTCTGTCATGCAGCGAGTCGTCATGCTGAAGGGAACTCATCTGTGATGCTAAACTTTTGATCGTTAATGAAAGTGTGATAATTGTGTGTGTGTGTGTGTGTGTGTGTATTAATTAAAAACATCCTGCATGCATTCTGGTTGTAACAAAAATAACACTCAAAATATATTCTTATAGAAAACTGTGACAAACATAATGTCTTAAAAACTTTGACACTGACAGGTGTGTGTGTGTGTGTGTGTGTGTGTGTGTGTGTGTGTGTGTGTGTGTGTGTGTGTGTGTGTGTGTGTGTGTGCGTGTGTGTGAAACAGATGACGTGCTGGTCGGGACCTTGCATGGCAGCCACCACCGTCAGTGTGTTAATGAATGTATGAATTCCTGTCAGTCGCTAAATGCCCTAAATGTAAATCTAACATGTGAATGATCTCATCAACTTTTGTGATAATAGCATAAATAACTTGTGATCTCAAGGCAACAAATAAAATTCAACTCGTTATTGCTGGAAAACTGAGAAACAGTAAGTCTGATCCGTGGCCTCTGTACTTCACTGTGGTAACGTCACAGAAATTCCTTCTTGATTAGTCAAATTTGTTTGAGTCTTTATATTTAACACGAGGAATCTTTGCATGTGATGTTTGAATAAGATGCAGCTGTGCACTAAACATTTAAATGCAAATCGAGTCATTATGTTATTTCGACGTGCTGAGATCATCTCAACTACCTTTTCTTGATTATTTAACCGTCACAAACTCTGATGACTCCACCTGTCTGTGTCTCCATCTGTGTGGTCGAGCCTCTTCAGACTCACATCTACAGTTTCAATTCCTAAAAATGGTGAATTGAGCCTTTAAATCGTCTCATCTCCAGCTAGATCCCTAGTGAACAAAACCCTCTGTGTTCACTTGTTTAAACGAAATGACGAGTGATTTTAATGGTTAAACAAATTATTTTATCGTTACACCTGCTCGCTTATGTGATTCTTCGAAGTCGATCTCCATCAGATGGCTTTTCCGAGGATGAGGATGCTCATGAGGAAGACCATGATGAAGAAGAGCCACATGAAGAAGCGATCCATCACCTTGGCGACCTTCCTCCACTCCCCGATGCGCAGCTGCGTGGCTCGCTGGTCCTGGTATGAGTTGGCAATGTACTCAATGTTCCTGCGCAGTCCCTGGTGCTGGCACACACACTGGGTTTTCACCCAGATCTCCCTCCTGTGGCCCCTGACTCCACCTCCCTCCTCACCTCCTACACCTTTCTTCTCCTCGACATGCTCCTCTCGTCCCCCACAGGCACTTCTCGACTCCTCCTGCTCCACCTCGTGTCCTCCAGCAGCTCCTTTCTCCTCTGAGTGGTCGATGATCACAAACAGATCCTCCTTCCAGTCCGTCTGGACGGTCGGATCCTGCCCCACCTTCGCAGACTTCCCAGCTCCATCCTCCTCCACCTTCCCTCCCCACGCCTGCCCATTCACGTCCCAGTTTGTTCCTTTGGTGTCGCCTCCATCGGCTGATGGGGCCTCAGAGTCCTCCTGCGACAGAGGTTGTCTCCTGGATGAGGAGCCGTTGAGGCAGTTCTCACCGACCTCGTAGACGAAACAGATGCGGGCCAGGTAGTTGAGGATGAAGCGCTCGGCCCACTGTGGGACGGGCCGAGCCTCGGGACCGCAGTGGTGGATGTTCATGATGAAGATGGTGAGAGCTGTCGATGCAGTGACCATCGTCATCGTCGCAATGTAGTACTTTCCTGTTGGAAGAAGAAGTCAAATATCACTCACATGTACAGTTAAATCTTTATCGACTCAAAGACGAATCAGCTTTTCTTCTCTGTCACCAGTTTGGTGATTGGTGGAGAAAACAGAGTGGATTAGACAAGCGAGGAACAAATCTGAACTCTGCGGCGCTGAACAGTGGTCATTGTTACAGCGATGATACAGCCCTGATTCAGAAGAGCTGAGATGCTGTTATTTTTTGGAGGCACCGAAGTCAGAATATGCAGATATTCAAATTTTAAAAAAAGGAGTACAGGTGGTAAAACAAACAAATCACTGACTGATTATAAACAGTCTTAGTTTACAAGAAGAGTTCAGAAGTTGTGATAGAAGCTGTTGTCTACGATTTTATGGTTCCTAAATATGATTTTTAAAAACCAAGAGAAGATTGCTATTTTGTTTGATCAAACAACAAACATGCATATCGTGTTTTCAACTTCCACGTACTGAAAATGTTGTTTAAACTTTAAGTTAATACAAGACAATATTGTGTGTTTACCTGAAGTATTGACAGCAGAGCAGGACAGGCTAAAAATCTGTTTTTAAAACAGAACAGAAAATATTTCAGCTTTAAGCTCGATCTTCCAAATATCTTTAACTTTGGATTTAATATTAAATTAAAATAAGACTGTGTTGCTGGAGGTTTTCTACCTCTCGAGTGAGAAACTGCTCAGACAGTCGTACAGAAAGAATTCAATGATCAAATCTTATTAGCAACACTGAGACTCGCAGGTTGAATTGCTGCTCTAATAGTTGAGAATCATTGATTTGAGAGCCAGGATTTATCGACCTGTCGGCCTCTTGTTCATCACAACGCTGTTAGCAGGAAACATCAACAGGGTTTTTACTGCCGGACGTGAAGCTGCTCAACAAAATACTTTAACGTCTGCTCACTTTGTCTGTGAGCAGCTGCAGATCTGCTTGCTTTGCAACTTTCCTCTCCTGCACAACAGTAAACTGTGTCTCAGCTAATTTAACTTTCATTTAAAACGAATCATTCTTCCTCTGGTGCTCTCCTCTGATATGAGGATATTAAAAAGATGCAGTAGGACATTGCATTTAATATTTCACATGCACATGATTCAGTATCACAGAGTCACTATTTGCAGGATATTATTTGAATGTGTTCATTATATTTCATGAGTGATTTGGTGTTTGAGTCTCAGATGTTAAAACATTTGCACATTCTCGTATTTTGTGGAAGAAAACCACATCGGACAACTTATTATTCAATGTGGAGTCTTAAAAGGCGTCTGGAGCATCAGAACCAGATTAATGTCATTATTACAGCTATTTATTTTTCAGTGTATGTTTCAGTGTTTTTCTTTTGTACCAGCTATTCTCCCACTTCTTTATCTGCCTTCAGGGTCAGTCTTTTCATCTTGTGTCCTTTCAGAGATTAAAACACACATTTCCACATTCTTGTTTGGTGTTTTGCTGTTCGTAACGTCACATGATTAGCAAACAGCACCGATGGTTCCAACCTGTTTTATTACTAAACAAAACAACTGGCAGACATCCATCATAGTTTTTTTGTTTTCGCATTAAGTTACCATAACTGTCAAAATGCTAATTTCATAAATTATGAATCTGATCTTTCTTAATATTTAAATGCTTCTCT
The DNA here is from genome assembly GCF_904848185.1 of Acanthopagrus latus. Taxonomy (NCBI): domain Eukaryota; kingdom Metazoa; phylum Chordata; class Actinopteri; order Spariformes; family Sparidae; genus Acanthopagrus; species Acanthopagrus latus. The sequence continues at coordinate 26,182,104 of NC_051051.1, read as the reverse complement.
GTAATTTATATAAAAAAGCCACAATCCGTCGATTTGGATCAAAACTACATTACAAAACATCCACAGGGTCAAACGTGTGTGTGATCTAATAAAGACACATCAGACAAAGACAACAGGAACCCATACACTGTACACTTAATACATTAAACAGCAATTCATCTTTTCAAAATTGATTAGTCATTATTCTAATCAGTGTGATTGACAAGTGAGATGATCATTTTATACACTGTTTACTTAGATCAGAAGTAAGTATACTGCACAGTCAGCAGGAGCTTTAACTCAGTTCATTTCTCCAAACAGGTCCTGGACCATGAGAACAATCATGTTGAAACTGCACCAGTGGCTGAAATGCTGTAACACAAAGTTGTTAGTTGTAAGTTCATTAACACCAAACGCAACAAAAACCGCTTAAGATTGTTTTAATCTTTCATATCTAATGTTTGTTTCCAGTCTGGTGTTGTCAGGCCCTTTTGACCCCTTGAGTATTAATGTGACAGCTGCTTTATGCTTATCATATATTCAAAAGGTCCAATTTGTGAGAAAGTGGATTTCTGAGTCTCATTCACAACTTGTTGATAGAGTGATGTAGTAATGGATCTAAAACCCAGAAATTAGTTCTCTTTTTTTCCTCTTCTGGTTCAAATTTGTGTCATTACTACACATTAAAACATAAAATCATCATTAATGTCCCACAGTTTAATCCTGAAGCTCCTCATGTGCTAACAACAGTTAGCGGTTGCTAACAAGCATCTGAATGAGACTACAGAGGTTGTCGGGGACATTAAACGTCCTCACAGCAACACGGAGACTCATCTACTCACTCGTCCGTCTTTACAGGCCACTTTAGTTCCACACTGTTCTAACTCTGACTTTACAACTTGTACACTGATCAGTTTATAGAAAACTTGGATAGTAACTGTGCAGTAAGACTCTTAGTGGTGGAGACGTTTCAGTCATGTGACCGTGATGTCGTCTGTTTGTGGCCTAACATTTGGTGGTAGGTCGGGTTTGGGATGTATGTTCCCTGTTCACGCCCAAATGGGGCCCTTGATTGACTTCAGCCCACTTCCTGTCATGATTATAACTGATTAAAAACACCATTCTGTTCACTTGGATCAGAGGAGAGAAGTTTACTGATGGTCTTCATTTCATGTGAGATTTTTTTCAAGTTTTCGTGTTCTTGAGTATATCTGCATCACATTAAACTTGACGTTGTTGAGAGAGCAGATGACCAGAGGGGCGGAGTTTTTACCACCGTCATTATTACAGGGATTGAAGAATGGAGTAGATGAGAGCTCCAGTATCTACATCATAGAAGGAGACCAGACGTCCCTCACAGTCCACATACACTCCCACCTTCTCTGGCTTTGACTTCAGAGGCAGATGGACACTCGGATCAGCAAGAGCTTTGTACTCATTTTCATTCCTCAGCGATATCGTCCAGTAACCTCTCTGAGGGTTCGGTGAGATTTTTATCTTCCTGTCGATCGACTCTCCCAGGTCCCACTTAGTCTTCCCTTTAACCTGAACCTCGTAGTAAAATCTCCCTGAAGTGGTCGACTGCCTTCCTAAGACACTAGCGTGATAGGAAAATCTCTCTGGATTGTCCGGGAGACTCTTGTTTACATCACCACAGTTCACTTGTTTCCCATCATCAGACAGGAGGAACCAGGGATTTGCTGTATCAGGATCAAGTGTCACATCAACTGAATACTGTCGGACCCTCTTCAGCTCTCTCTGGTCTCTGTTTCTCCTCGATCATCTCAGTAAAATCAGTAAGGCCTCTCTCAACCATCTCCTTCAGAGTGCTTTCTCTCTGTATGCTGCTTCATTACTGCACTCCTTTGTGCGTCTGATCTCCTGAATCTTTATTTGTCTGTTTTGGATAATTTGCTGAATTTTCGCATCTGTGTTTCCCAGCTCGGCCTTTTTGTCTTCATATTCTGTGTTCAGAGGAACAACATCATGTGACTTGTGGTCTGAAATGGTGCAGAGCATGCAGACACACATCTGGTTGGTTTTGCAGAACAGCTCCAGAGGTTTATCGTGATTCACACACATCCTACCTTGCATATTTTCAACAGGATTGATAAGCTGATGTTTTTTCAGACCACTGACTGTGAGATGAGGTTCCAAGTGAGTCTCACAGTAGGACGCCAGACACACCAGGCAAGACTTTATCTGGTTCCAGTGCAGATATCACAGTAAATGTCTTCCGATCTGGCATAATGGAGCTCAGAGTTGCTGCTGCTGGCTTTCGGTTGAGATGAATTTCTGAACTGAGCAACCATCTGAGAAATGAAAGTATTGACCTGCAGCTCAGGTCTTGTGTAGAAAACCTCGTGACACACAGGGCACTGGAGAGGAACATTAATATCCCAGTGTCTAGTGATGCAGGTTTTGCAGTAATTGTGTCCACATGGTGTCGCAACTGGATCAGTAAACACATCCAGACAGATGGAGCACAGAAACTGATCCTCAGTCAGCAGACAGCTGGCAGCAGCCATATCTGTATGCTGATAAATGTCAGAAAGCAAAATTGAATTGTCATTATATGTTTAGATTTATTAAATTCTAATTACTCAGTATGAAGAAAAAACATTTTGTTGTGAGGATAAATAAAACTAAATTTACCTTTGACAAGTCTCAAACAGCAGACGAGTGCTGTAACTTCCTGTCTCAGTGGAGTTTGTCTTGATGCTGAGTTACGCTGATATTACTGGTCGTACTCAGAAGTGTTTGTCCGAGACTCTGCTGTGTTGTTAAGACGGTCTGATTAAGTCAGTCAAGTCTTTCTTCAGAAAGAATCTGATGCTCATCTCGATAGCAGCGCTGCTTTACACCGACAAACATTTACTTTCTAATTGTGGTGTTGAACCTCCTCCGACATTCCAGCATTGCTTGTCAAGCTTGCTTTGTAATGTTTTGCTGTATTTCTGGTTTGGGCATGACTGTGGTGACACACAAAGTGAATTACGTCTGGAGCAAGCTGTATGCATGCATCCTGGGTCACTGGCAACTTTAATTGTTTGCTTGCTTGGTTGTTTTTTCGTTTGAACTTTCTAAACAGCCCAAATAAATACAACACAGGTCAGGCCAAGATGATGATGACCTATTGTTCAAGCGTTTTGAACGTGTATGCAAAACATTCATTGGAAATTGTGTTTTTCTATTTCAAACAACATGTTCTGATTTGGATCCATTATTAACCATTGAGTAAAAACCTGCTGAGCAAAAAGAAGCAGTTGCACCAGTGTGATGGGATGCAGGACAGGCCACAAATAACTTTCCCATGATGCAATGCTGCCAACTGTTTATTGAACACACTCCTGGCTTTGCCTCTCAGGCTTCAAACTAGTGTCTTGGTAACACTTCAATTTGCCATTTGTTGCCTGGCTCAGAAAAATCTACAATCAGCCACAACATTAAAACCTCTGACAGGTGATGTGAATTACCTAATAATCGTTACAAAGTTCTGCTGGGACTCCTTGGGCCTGCAATTCATATGGATGCTACCTGACACACACCAGCCATCCAGACATTCATGGAGACGTCACCCCTCGATGGGCCACACAGCAGGACAATGACACACCACAAAACTTATCAGGAACACACCAGATTGTGGCTCTCGTGCCCGTGGGAGAGAAAACTGTTTATTTAAAAGGTCACAGGCTGAACCAACTTTGAACCAGCACTAGCACCAGCCCAGAACCAGCACTGTGTTCACTGTGGTCAAAAAGACTTCCTACCTATCAACGGGACACTCTCGGAGGGCGGCATGCTCTCAGCCACCAGCAGCTGGAACACGGTGAGGGCCAGTAGCACCGTGACACCAAGAGAAACCTTTTCACCCGAGTCAGCCGGCAGGTAGAATCCCAGCGGAGCCAGAAAGGAGATCATCATGCAGGGGATGAGGAGGTTGAAGATGTAGAAGGAGGCCCGTCTCTTCAGGTGCAGGGTGAATGTGATGTCTGGGTAAGGATCTGAACAGCAGCCATACAGGATGACGTTCTTCTTGGCTGGCATTCCCAGAACCTGGTTAGAAAACAACTTTGTTTTGTAAAAGGATTTTAGTCAAGAATGGAGCTTTTTTGTGAACACATTTCAGATAAACGTTTACCTCCCACTCCACGTTGGGGACAAAGTCAGCCAGGTCAGCGCTGTCCAAGGCATTGATTAAGTCCATCTGGTTTCCATTGTGAGTCCAGGAGCCAAAGGTCAGGTGACACTCCTGCATGTCAAAGGGGAAGAAAGCCACGTCCACAGAGCAGGAGCTTTTGGTGATGGCGGGCTGGTCCCACATGACCTGACCATCGTTACGAAGAACTACATTGGTTTCCATTGAGCTGGAGAACTCATCGTCTGCACTGTGGTGGAGAAAGTGGAGGAAACCATGTGAACACAGGTGGAAGGAGACAAGGATCAGATAAATCAGCCAGCAAGGAGCCAACATACCTGTTATACAAGACAATATCAGGTCTCCAAACTAAGCTGCTTGGTATGCGGATGGTGTCGAGACCGTCATAGTCCTCCGTCTTCCAGGTGAGGTAAGCATCCATCCACACCTGTCGGACCCACAGGTAGGTGGTCAGGATCTGGTTCCGCTCATCCTGATGAGAGGACAAATACACGTCAGCACAGGCATGAAAACATAGACAGTGAACATCAGAGTCAGCAGGGTACGATTACCATGTCGATGATCTGGGAGAGGGTGATCTGCAGTGTGACGTTGATGATGTGGTCAGTATCTTCCACCGGTCGCAAAGCATTGGTGTAGTTAGTGAACAAGTCTGTCATCAGCTTCTGAGCATAACGGCCGTGAGCTGCCAAACAAACTGGGGAATAGAAAGAGAGGGAGAGACCACTTTACTGATCCAGATAGTTATTTAAATGTACTTTAGATGTTTTAGACTCAAGCAGCAGGACGTGAAGATGACATGCTTGTTGACCTTTTCGCCGCTGGTTCTAGGTAAAACCCTGATGTTTAGCTCTCAGTGTACAAAGCAGATAGAAATGGTTCCAGGCCGTCAGCCTGACGGGATCACCTTCAGTCTTAATATTCCAAGAGATTTTTTTGGATTGGAGCAGAACAGTAAACACAGATGTTGTTATTGTTCTATGACACGTTGTGCAACCAACATTTACTTCAGAAGGAGACATTAAAGCAACATACTTGACGATTGCCAGTTTAACAATCCTTTGCAAATGATAATAATCATTGTCTATTTTGATCCTTGCAGGTTATTTTGGATGTTATGACGTTGGAGGTGTGTAAAAACAAATGTTCTCTGTTCTTTCTTCTCTGCAGTGATTCTTCTTTAATCCCTGAACGTTTCAAATTTCCAGCAGTCCATCTTGCAGTCTGTCCCTCCCAGCGAAACACACTAATCACACAGATACCATAACGCACACACATGGAAACATCATTTCCCAGTTCAATTAACCTGCTAATCACCTCAGATTTTGCACATTAATCAGAGAACGTCTGCCGAACAGCAGCACTGATAAATCCTTTAAATCCTGTGACGACTAATGATGGTGGTGGTGGACAGAGGATGAATCCAGTGTTTCTGTGAAATTTCTCTCCATTGATCTTAAAACGAGGGAACTGGAAATGCAAAAATGCTGAGAATAAACTGGTTTCCAGGTTTTAGGGCTCATTACTGCACATCTCTATTAGTCCCACAGTATTAAAGTCTTTGTCGGGTTCTGTGTGTATATATTGGTTCCCCAGTCTTGTATTCTATCCAAGTGTTCCTTCTTTCATCCATTGGTGTTGTTTCGATTCACCTTCGTTGCCTGAAGTTTGCATTTGGGCTCTTTTGCTAGCCCAGTAAAAAAAAACTAACTTTCAAATGCAGCCTCGGACGGCACCTAAACCAGGTCTGGCTCTAAATGAACCGAGATAAATACACTCAGTAAAATCAAATGGACCAGGATGCAGTGAAGCCACATGGTGACATCTTTAAAGTATATGAACAGGTCCATGAACCTATCTGAGTTTAAAAAGACAAGTAAAATGCAGAGGCAAAGTTACATCACTTCCCACACATTAAACTCAAAAAACCAAACACCTCGGCGTCCTAATGTCGACCCCTAATAACACCCTGATAGTTCAGACACAAACACATGAAGTGTTGAGCAGTGTTTGGATTTGCTAAATGTTCTCTATGAGGACAAGAGCGGCTGGTGAGGATCAGCATCCATAAAAACTCTCATCAGATCAGAGGAGCGCTGGACACAGATCGACTAAAACCTTCAGAGAATGATATCATGACATCAGCTCCAACGTCCGTATCAGATAAACGTGCCGTAAGTCAGAGCAGATAAAGCTGCGTCTTTAGTCCTGTAACCATATAAGTAAATAATGAAACTCCTCGAACAGCCAACACTTGAGTTGCGTAAATTGTTTATAAAATCTGAAGACCTCACGATCAGCAGCAGTCGGTGGTCTTCAGACAGCTCTGGAATGAAGTTCAGCTGCCAAAGAAACATCCTGGAAGGTCAGAGTGAAAGTTTTTTTGCTGGCTGTCGCCTCCTAACCGCGACCTGCTGTCTGCCTCAGGGTGGTGTTAGGTCTGAGGATGCTGCACTTTTAGCTTGGTGTTATGGGATTTACACACTGTACGTTTAGGTAATGTTAGATGTTTTTTCTTGATTTCAGGATGAAGTCCATACACGGCTCAAGTGTTTTATTGATGGACATGATAAATTCATGACGAATGAAAACTGGACAAAAATGTCCATCAGACAGACGAAAAAAACTGTTCAGTCTCTCTGGAGTCATCTTAATGGCAGCATTCAGTCATGTAGAGGTTTGTTCACGACTCATCTGGACTCAGTTTGACTCAGACAAAAAAATCTGCAAAATCTGCAGTCTCATATTTAAAAAGAACAACTGTTGTTTAGTAATCAGGGTTTCTGGAGATGTCTTGAGATATAATGTTGGCAGTTAATGTTTCTGCAAAGCTCAGATAAGGTTGACATTTGTACTAAACATGACATATTACATTCACATTATATGATTATTAGTCATCTGTCGCAGCAGAAGGTGGAGGAGATTGAGATGGTGCTGCTACAGCCAAGCAGTCGACAGCGGTTCGAATCACATCACTGGATATTTTTAAGGAGACCTTCACAGGAAGTTTTACCATCTCCATCTGTGATCGAGGTGACCGAAACAGGAATTCAACCCAAACCATGATGTTTTCTAACCCTAAACACGTGGTTATTGTGCCTAAACCCAACCAGAGCTTCAGCAAGAGTCTGACAAGAGAGAAACAGGACAGTAAACCTGAACAAATGTTAAGTTGCAACATGTAAAAAACCTTCAGTTTGAACTGGGTTGGGGTTTCTTTACACTCGTTGCACAGCAGAATAAAAAGCATTTGCTGTAGATATGAATACACTACAATGTAAGGGTGTGAACAGTTGGAGTTACAGTAGAAGAGAACTGTAGTCGGCAGCAGTACAACACTGATGCAGCAGCACTGCAGATGCAAAGCAGAACAACTACTGATAACTTGTTATCACATTTCCGCTCTGCGTCCACGTCTGCAGCAGCATCGATATTCCTCTGCTGCAAACACAACCCTCATCCCCCCTCTGCGCCTGTGGCTGGACAATATATGCAATCACCTTATGATATCATTTAATAAAGTGTAAGGAAAACATACAGGACAGCCTCAGGAGTGACCGACTGTCTCGCTCGCTGAATTAGCAGAACTGTCATATAAAGATATACAAATGTTCTGTTCCTCCATATTTGACTGTGTGAAAAACACAACAGTGATCCAACCCACAGGCAACACTTCTGTCTGCCCTGAACACTCGACAACAACAAGGACGAGGTACGTAACTGCAGGAGAAGACATTAAAGATAAAAATAAGTCACACACACACACACACACAAACACACATACAGAGGTTGAACAACATGCCTTGCTCAAAAAAGGAAGCGCAGCAGTACAAGGTCCAGTTCAAGGACCTTCAGATAAAAAGTAAATAATATATTCTTAGATTCCAACATGTCTGTAGACACACACACACAGGGAGGTTTGGTTTGTTCACATCCTTTGTACAAAAATGGAAAACTGGAAGTGAAGCGCTGACTCCATCAGACAGGCATTAAACAGGATATCTCATTATGAGAAACAGATAAAGAGCCCGGCGGGAGGAAGTGCTGCGTCGTCGGGGGCTGTTTTAAATCTTATTTTCATGTCACCTCCTCAGACTAACCAGATGGACGCCGTATAGTTTTAAAACAATGATGTTCCAGTTGTGTTTGCTCCGCTAGCAGACGGAGGCCTCACTGACAACAGCCTGCCTGTCTCTGTGTCCAACACCTTCAGTCTGGACAAGATGTCCCCAGACTACAGGCCAGATCTCCATTAAATATGACATTTTATATACAGACTGGTGACAAATTAAAGTTAAACCCAACATAAAGTACCTCACTAAGGTGTTGAGAACAGGTTCAGTGCTCCTTGTCAAATGTCTGAAGGGATGGTCACCGGTCTTTGACAAGATATTCCCTTATTTGGTGCTTTGCTGATGCTGATGGAGAGTACTGTCGCTCCGAAATCTCCCATAGGTGTCAATCATACTGTTGAGCTCCTTGTATGACTTTTTTAGGGCCAGTAGAACCACCTCAGTGACCGCTGGATCATCCTGAATATCAACTGAAACCATCTGAAGAAGTTCTAGAACTTTAATTGTGGCCTCAGGAACCTCCTGAGTTGCTCCTAGAACGATCAGGGACAACTAAAACCTTGTGAAGGGGCCTCGTGGTGAAGAGGAGTGCTGTTTATTACCCAGGAACAAATTCTCCCACAAGTATTCAACATACTGAAGAACCACAAGAAGACCGATAACTTTCCACTAAAACTCTTAACCACCGATTAGCACCACCCAACAAACCTGCAGAACTTCCTTAATGACCCATGTAAGTTCCTTCCTTCCTAACAGACCCTTAAGAACGTCTTCAGTGACACCTTGAACCACTTAAGCACCTATTAAACCACCCAACAGAACCTAGAACCTCCTCAAGACCAAGGCAAACCTCCTTAACAAATACTAGAACCACCAAAATGATCTCTAGACCTCAATGGCCCCTAGAACCCCCATTACATGTAGAACCTCCCAAACAATCACTAGAACCAACTTAAGGACTTCTAGCTTCCTCTGTGACCCATAAACACCTTGTCATTAAAAAGTAGAACCTCCTACCAACCTACTAGAACCACAGAAAGAACCTCTTGAACTTCATCAATCACCCCAAGAACCCCCTCACTGAGTAGAACCTCCTAAAACCCCCAATCAGACCTCTATAGCTTCCTAAATTACCCATTTTGCCTTCTAAGAGCCTTCTAAACACCTACTAGACCCACATAACAAATGCTTGGTCTTCCTCAATGACCCCTAGAACCTCCTCAGTAACAAGTGGACCTGCTTAATTCCCTGCTAGAACCACCCAACATGCCTCTAGAACTTCCAAAATGACAAGTACACCCTCTTAAACGCTACACTTGCTTTAACACCTAAAGGACCTCTACAACTTCAACAGTGAGCACTAGACCCTCTTTAATGACCAGTACAGTCCAAACAACCACAAGAACCACCCAAAGAACGTCTCGCACCTTCTCACTAACAAGTAGAACATCCTGAACACATACTACAAACTCCTCCGTGACCCTGATGAAGAAAAGGGCCGCTCTGCTTCATGGGTACTTCTACTTTTGGTACTTTCCCCTCTATCAGTAAAATATGAGGCGTGCTTCTTTCACTGCCGTCCATTCTGATCTACTGACTCTTAGCTCCTGTCACATCAGGTGAGATCAGTTGAGCTCTGACGTGATCGACCTGCAGCTCATTGTCTCTGTTCATTGTTCAGATGTCTTCACAGTCCGCTGAGCAGACGAGTCAGCAGTTTGTGAGACAGCATCGACTCCCTGACGAGTTAAAGTGTTGGAGAACAGATCTGGGAGCAGGCCAGCTGGCACACACACGCACACACACAATGCAGCACACATTCATCAGCGTCATTGTCTTCACCATGCTCATCTTGAACCACATCATCATCACCGTCGTCATGGTAACTTGAGTCCATACATTGTAAGTGGACAGATGGCCTGAATCATGTGCATCAAGGGTAAGTGCAGAAAACAGATGATGGTATGTTAAGTCAACATGACCTGAGCTGTGTGTGTGTGTGTGTGTGTGTGTGTGTGTGTGTGTGTGTGTGTGTGTGTGTGTGTGTGTGTGTGTGTGTGTGTGTGCGTGTGCGTGTGTGTTTCCTGGTGTATTAAACAGATTTGCATGAAAGATGATATTTAAATGCTAAATCTTTTATTGCGTTCCCAGTAAAAGAGAGCAGTGTTTAGTCTGTCTGTATATTGAACCTCATGCTGCTGCTGTCCTCAGATTAATGTGACACATTCACTGCATGACTGAGTCGTTACAGGTCCGACATGGACTGTGACTTTTCTGTAAAAGTGACTCAGGCTTGTTAAATCTCACAAACAATTACTTAACAAGGTGCATATCAGAAAGAGGAGCCAGTTTTTTAGGGGAGGACACCAAGCGAACAGGAACACAGCCAGGCTGTAAAGCATCCTTTGCAGTGGCCAAACTGTGTAATTACAACATGACGTGATGCACTGTGGCTCAAAAATACTTATTTTCCATGAGCTTACATTGTGAAAGAAGCGGATGTAAACAAATACATTTCTTTTTCAGTGTCACACACCTGCGAAATGACTTGTTGACTATCATTATTTGAGCCATTCGGTTCAATAACATTTGTAAGTCTTGAAAAGCCACATGTTGTAATTATTTTATCCCTATTCAAGTTAACTTGGTGCTCAACCAGAAGTCAGCTGCCTCGGTCGGCACACATCTTTAGTGCACTTGCTCTACGGACACCACAACACATTTTTATACCCAGGAAGTCAAACTCTTTGGCTTCAAACGCCGCTGAGCAGCTTCCATAGGACTGAACGAGGCTCGTCCTCCAGCACTGTGTCCAGATTTACTGTCACGTCCTTGGTTGACTGTTTGTGGCAAGAAACATCCAGTCAGAAAGCTCAGAGTTGTGTGTCAGAAACCACACAATTAACAGCCGATCAGAATAAAAACAGAATCTGAAGTTTATATCAACTCACTTTTGGATCCTGGGTCAGTTTTGGACGGGTTGTTCTGAATCTGTTTCTGCTGCTTTGTGCTTCTAACTGGCTTCTTTAGTCATTAACTGATGGACAGAACATGATTTCTCACAAACAAACTTGAGATCATTCAAACTTGTAGTCACAACACAAACCTGTGTGAAGGTTGCATCATCCAAGAGAGTCCTGAGCTTCTGTTTATCTTCAGTAACTTGAAGAAATTGTAAAAATAGAGTTTGGGAATCTAGACAAACACTTTCAGAATTAGTGGCTCCTCAGACTTTACAACTCTATTAAAGTGACTCCTTACTTTGATTTTGAGACTGTTTGTGTTGTTTTACGACAGCAGACAGGACTGTTACACTGAGGATGTGTGTGTCTGTTTCCATGTGAAGTGTGTTTGGATTATCTGCTGTTTGACCTCTGAGGTTTCCTCCCCTCTGGACTGATTGACAGCTTTAATCCTCACAACCATCATCGCTTATCTCTGCTTAGTGTGGCTCTTCCTACACACACACACACACACACACACACACACACACACACACACACACACACACACACACACACACACACACACACACACACACACAGAGTTGGTCCATAGGGACACGTTTCTAGCTTCGATTGTATATACTCACAACACGCCACATTTGACTGAATGTGGATCTCTGACATCCAGCTTTTTTCACAACAAAACCGCGGTGGACACGCTAATCTTCGATCTTAAGGTGTTAAAGTTACGGATATTGCTGTGCTTGAACGTTATTTATCAATGTTGAGTTTGTGAGAGAAACTGAGGTGAAAAATATTTGAACAACAAAACTCAACAAAAAATCCAACATAGATATGAAAGAAACACGATGTCTCACTCCTCAGCTTCAGAGAAGATGACGTAGTTTCACCTCAGAGGTTTTGTTTTCACCTGTGTTCGTTGGTTTGTCAGCAGGATTACACAAAAAATACTGAACAGATTTCCATGAAACTTGGATGGAGGATGAGTCTCGGCCCAGAATAGACCCCATTAACTCCTGGTGCTGATCCAGACAGAGGAACGGACCCAAGAGTGTTTTCTGTCTTTCAATAACACTGTGAGACATTCTCAGGTAACGGTGCGTGGATCTTTATGAAAGACATCAGGTGTGTACATTTGAAAAACCTTCATATACTCACAAAATCTGACCCAGATGGTGTTAGTCTTTCCATGCTAGTGTTTGCTAATCAGCATCGAGTACAACTAACGATGATGTCATTAGTTCTGCAGCTTCTTGGTGTTTAGACAGAGAAGAAATAAAGGAATTATAATTTTACCTCACATTTAAAGAGATTATTGACATTATGTTGGTAACGACTTTCTGATATAGTGACACAAAAATCATTAAAACAAAGCAGATGTTTTTAAATGTAAGATGTGTGTATAAAGCATCTCATTTAAATATCACTAATTTATCAGTCTGGTCGTCCCATCACAATAAAAGCACGACGTCATGGATCAGGCCTCTGAACCACCACATCAGTTTCAGATCTGCTCCTCGTTCCTGACCTCCTCCTCACGGCTGTAAACTCTTTTTTTTTGTCCTCCTTATCACTCAGCAGCACAATGAATGCTGACCGCCCCCGTTCACTTCACTGTTCAATGAGAACCAACACATGAAGGTCACTGATAAAGCTGACAATGAGTCGATTGACAGAAAAATAGCTGCTACATGAACAAAGTCGTGAACCGTTCTCTGATTTCAGCCTCTAAACTGCAGATTTTTATGCTTTTCTGATGAGAAACTGAAAATCTTTGGTTGTGGACAAGAGGTGCAGATTTTAAAGGTCCTATTTGGGAGAAAACTTGATTTTTAAATCTCATTCCCAACTCAAGTCTCCATCCTTTCGGTCATTTACAAGCTGGTAATGAGACTCAAAATCAACTTTACTTACAAACAGGACCTTTGAGTGAATTCTTTAATTGTCATTCAGCTGCCTCAACAATCAACTATCAGGGAACAATGACTAAACCGTGAACTACGTTGGTGTTGTTTCATACAAAAACTGTTTCAACAGTTGTGTGACGTGTAAATTCACAGTCAGTTACATCAGGAGCTCAACAGCACCGATAAGATCAAACTGAACGTCACAATTCTGTCTGTGCTGATGCTCCGGTTGGGTTTCAGCACAAAATCCTCTTGGTTAGAGTTGGAAAACATCCTGGTTTGTAGACGGGGACGTTTCCACTCGTGATCTAACACTCTGATACTAATATCAAGTTCAAAGAACAGATCGTAAACACAAAGTTATTGAAACGATGAACGAAAAAAATACATTATGTTAACTGTGGAGCTGTTTAATGTTCTGTTAGTGGGGTGAGGTTTGTAATTACACAGTAGTAGTAATCAGTGATCTGTATCGGAGCAATAACCAATATTTATACCAACACTTTCAGTTGAATCCAGTAAAAAAAAACAGATCCTGGAATTTTTTCTAACCTTCTCCAACATTTTTTGACATTTCCATTAACTGATGCTGCATTAATGCTGGACGCTGATAAAAAAAAAAAAAATCAGTCACATTCATCAGATTTTAATTGGTTAAATCTGTTAATCGTTAGCGTCCCTGTTGAGGACGGTTATGTAGTCTGACAAATCAAGATGTCTGAAGACATCAGACTGGACTGAAGGAGGTGTGATGGTCAGTGTCGGCTGTGGCTCAGGGGCAGAGACAGTGTCTTGGTACTGAAAGGTCGCTGGTTTGATTCCTGCATGGCAGCCACCACCATCAGCGTTTGAATGTATGAGTTACTGTAGATAAAGTCTCATCTTTAAGAGTCAGAAAGCGAGATACTGACAGAGAACTGAGCAGGTGTGTCTTCTACAGACGCATCAGTGAAGCTCAGTTCAGACCTCAAACCAACACAGATTATTGATCTATTATCAATAATCAATAGATTTAATGCTCAGCTGTCAGTCATCTTCCTGTTTAAACCTGAGCTCTGTCTCATTCAGGAGGAAACACGAGAAACACACCTGAGCCTGTTTCTGTTCGTTTAACACAAAGTCTCCTGTATCCATGACAAAGTACTGTGACGAGGGTCAGTTCTCAGGTTTTTAACCTGAAAAGTAGCTGAAGTGGATCTGAGAATGTTTCTCACCTGGCAGGAAGAAGAGAAGCAGGAGATACACCGTCGATCCTCTGCAGGGGGGCTTCATCCCGCTCTGATCGTATCGATCCGGTAAATAACAATCGATTACAATAATGTGGTGACAGATCAGCCAGCATCTGAGCGACCGCCGAGCAGAGAGGATAACACACACTGAGAGAGAGAGAGGGAGAGAGAGAGAGACAGAGAGACAGAGAGAGAGACAGAGAGAGAGAGAGAGAGGGAGAGAGAGAGAGAGACAGAGAGAGAGAGAGAGAGAGAGAGAGAGAGAGAGAGAGAGAGAGAGAGAGAGAGAGAGAGAGACAGAGAGAGAGAGAGGGAGAGAGAGAGACAGAGAGAGAGACAGAGAGAGACAGAGAGAGAGAGAGACAGAGAGAGAGAGAGAGAGAGAGAGAGAGACAGAGAGAGAGAGAGAGAGAGAGACAGAGAGAGAGAGAGAGAGAGAGAGAGAGAGAGACAGAGAGAGAGAGAGAGACAGAGAGAGAGAGAGAGAGAGAGAGAGAGACAGAGAGAGAGAGAGAGACAGAGAGAGAGAGACAGAGAGAGAGAGAGAGAGAGAGAGAGAGACAGAGAGAGAGACAGAGAGAGAGAGAGAGAGAGAGAGAGAGAGAGAGAGAGACAGAGAGAGAGAGAGAGACAGAGAGAGAGAGAGAGAGAGAGAGAGAGACAGAGAGAGAGACAGAGAGAGAGAGACAGACAGAGAGAGAGAGATAAAGAGAGAGACAGAGAGAGACAGAGAGAGAGAGAGAGAGACAGAGCTGATGGGTCAGTGTGTGTTGTAGTGCAGTGGTCTCTCTCTGTATGAGGGGTCGTTAGTGCCACACAGGCTGCAGATCAGAGCTGGAGGAAGTAATAAGAACTTTACATACTGTGAACTCTAAGTCCTCATAGTTCAGTAAAATGTTCCCTGTCACTGTTTCTAACTCTCTTTGTGGTTTTGGAGAAGAAATTCAAACAAAACATTTCAGAGCTTCACAACAAAACATCATGGAGACATTTTATTTTCACTCTTTTTAACCTGAAATCTTCTCAGTAGCTGCTGAATTAAAACCGTTTGCATGCACCTCGTCTGAAGCAGGTGTAAATAACATCTGGTCTCAGATCAGGTTGTGACCTGTTCCGTCCTGCAGACTGTGATCACAGCAGACGAGCTGCGTGCAGACATCTGATGTTTTACATCATTCAGTCAGTTGTTCAGCAGAACTACAGGAGATTTAAAGCACGTTTAACACTGTTGAATTACAGCTTCAGTTTGCTGCACTCATGGTTTGATTAACATCACAATTAGAGGGGTTGTAATTGATTCTTGTGTGTTTGTAGACGCATCAGATGAAGCTGTGGAGCTGTTTTCTGTCTGCAGCTCTACAGATTCACTCACATCTGCTCTCACAGCAACCAAACACTTTGACTTTCTGTTGTATTAATGCAGATTAAACATAACGTGTTCGACAAGTTGTTTATGACAGAACAGTGAACAGAGAATTAAAATACCTCCTCTGGTTGTCTGACGGAGGTTCAGCGAGCTCGTTCAGTCAGTGAATAATTAAAAGACAGGTTTGACTGCTTGTCTGATTCCTTTGTAACTGGAACCGAAAGCTGCTTTTCCCTCAAACACACCAGGTGACGACTTCTTAACGTCCCCGTCCACCTGCACACACCATCAGCCCTCACCTACTGTTGTTGTCAGTTTCACACCTGCTCATGAATTATAGAGACAGACAGAAACAGCAGATACTCAGCAAGAATTCAAGTCTCCTCCACGTCTTATTCACCTGATGGTGAAGCTGCAGTAACAATCTGATGACCTCATCTTACTGGTTTTCACCACAATGAAAAGTAGTATTCATAACATGGTGCCTGTTCTCAGTGCTGACATGGACTGTCCCGCTCATTATTACTATCATTATGATTATTATTACTGCATGTGTGTCAATGAGTCAACATAACAGCTGCTTCACTGAAGATAAAATAAGCCGTTCTTTCCTGTATCAGTGAGGAAGATGGTGTCCATGGTGATGAAAGCTGAGCTCATCATTATCGTTGCTCATCCTCACCTGAAATATCTCAACATGATTTTGATTGATTGCAGCCAAATGTTGTGCAGGTGCAGACGATGAAGCCGAAGGTGTTGGTGATACTTCTGAGCAGGCGCTACCATCAGGTCGAAGTTTGGGGTGTTTGGCCTCTTCAACCTTTATTCAGAGAGACAGCGTCGAGGTTTAGGGGAAAGGGTGGAGAATGAAAGAGGAACTCCAGCAGTGAAGGACCTCAGGTTGGTCTGCAGACGCTCGACACAACAGTCAGATGGAGGACGAGTCTCAGTGCACCACGTTATCTCCTGCTGTGGAGGAATTTCTTCACACTTTCTTTAACGTTGAAAGATAATGTGTTGATCTGAATTTGACTCGGATCCAACAATGAAAAATGATGTAAACAGTTGCTGAGAAGGTTGAAACACTGTCGTCTCTGTATGAGTTGGACTGAAGGTCAGACTGTCGGACTGGGAAGCTGAAAACCTTCCAGACAAACTGGTAAAATGTCTGCCGGCTCTGAAGAAGTAGATCAGTGATTTCCTTTTTGGACTTTATGTTCTCACTGTTGCACCCAAAACGTCCACCTCCAGGTTTGTGCTTCTATAAAAGGATTCATGCTTCAAAGCTACGAGTGTTGTGTGTCCTGCGTGGCATTAAAGTCTGCTGACTACATCTGCACTGATCGGAAACATCTCGTCTGTGAGAGAGCGAGAATTCTCTAAATGTCAGACTGTTCCTTTAAGATAACATCGTCATCGTCAGGATTCATCATGATGCAGAGATAAGATGCTGAACTTTTACTCCTCTTCCTCTGCAGTTTTTCCTCCACTGATGAAGACTCTCTGTGAATATTTAGCTGTGTCCCGTCTCTGACTGACCTCTGACCTCTGAGCTCTGCTGTAAATGAAAGGAGACACACTGAGCGTGAACAGCTGCCACTCACACAGACTGATTAATAAATAATGAATGATAAAGTTTGAGAAGTGAGGTGAGGACATGAAGAGAAGATTAACGGATTAGCAGGAAACAAATTGGCTGACGGACGCAGCGGTGATGAAGTCAAAGAGTCAAAACCCAAAAGCAGCGTTGTTATTTTAATGGGATTAAATGTTCCTGTTGGATCTGGTTCCTTTTGGTTTCTCATAAATATGATGTCAGATATCAGTGATTAGAAGAAAACAAACAAAACGTCAGAGGTTATTTTACCCACAGCTCAGCTTGTAGATTAAAGATAAAAAATGTTTTTCATTTCAAATGCTGGTTTTAGCTTTAATTACAAAAACTCAGGCTGCCGACAGGAAATGACACGATGATGTTTTAAAGGTAACAAAGAAAAAAACAACATGTCGTTCTGTATTTAATTGTAAAGTGTCGATATTTAATGTCGTCCTGATGAACTTGTTTTTGTAAACAGAAACTCATCATGATGAGACACAGACTCATTCTTTTAAAATCAAAGAGAAAACAGAATGTAATCAAATAACACAAATAAATAATAATACATTTTATTTATGAAGCGTTTCTCATGATGCTCAGACACAACAAAACAACGTGACGTTAGAATAGGTATTTATAATATAAATTGTGTTGCCACAAAAACAGACGCATGTATCTGCAGGTCTGCTGAAAAAACACCTGCTCTCACCAAAAAAAACTGCTGAATTGTCTGCAGGCGTCTTTACAAATATCCACCGGTGTGAGTCAAGCTGTGTGTAATAACACACTCCGTCCTCCTGATGTGAAGGTGTCTGGTAAACATATAATATGAAGGTGATATTACATGTTTGGTACATTAGACGTATCTGTGGTTTTGCAGAATCATTAACTGCTGGTGATTGTGGAGCTGGACTGAGTTTTAAAAGATAAAATGTTTAATTCTGCTTCCTCACGTTTAGTCTGGACTCTCTGATCCATCCAGACCACATATCTAACACAAACCATCTGGTGTTTTATAAATCAACATTTTAAAACAGATTTTTGACAGAAAGCCAGTGTAAAGACCTGAAACCTGGACTGATCCACTCACACAAGTCAGCAGCTTCTTCAGACTCCTCGGCTGGCTTTTGTTCATCTTCTGCCTCTTTTCAACAGCTTTTTGTCGAGTGAACCTGAAGGCATCTCAAGGTTAATTGAGCTGAGCCGCTGCAGTCGGCCAATTCTTCACGTCCTCCTGGAAATAAAAGTAAGAGCCTCTCCGGTGGGCTGGAGGCCAGAACTGGACTGAACCAGCCAACAGAAACCAGATCTGGAGCCAAAGTTTGACAAAACACACTGAACCAGGCGGCAGATGTCAGAGAGCTCGCACTGCAGTTACAGCTGTGTGAACCTCGTATCATATGTATCATATATTCACTTTGACAAATATTTGATTTTTGATACCTGCACGTTGTGTCACTTCACCTGACACAGTATCATTTCAAGTACAACACCAGCCATGATGGGCACTGTGTGTATTTATACTGCCAGCCTCATCATCTTGGGTTTTCACTGAGGTTCATTTATGTATCATTGTAACAGCAACAAAGCTGAGTTTTAGTCCCTTTATGCAACATGAGAGAAACAACAACAGCAAACAAACTATTTTATTCTTAAACATGTAATAAAGTTTATCAAAGGAGCTACTGGCTGCAGCATCTGTGTGCTGCTGTTGCCATGGCAGCAAAGTTCAACAGTACAGTGTGATTATTATTTCAGTCGGTCTCTCCAGAAACCTCACAGATGTCACTGACGAGCTGTTGATGTAATCAGCTCTCACACCTTCACAGCTCGGATCCATCGTAAATCTCCATCTTTGATTCACGTCACACCTTCATGTTCAGATGGGGCTGGTTGTTCTGAGAGAGAAAAGGTCCTGACGGCAGTGCAGAAACACAGGCAGCTCCGTGGACAGCAGGATGCAGTTACAGCAACTCTCCACTGAGGGGCGCCAGAGACACACACATCACAGTCAGTGTGCAGCTGTAGGTACACAGTCACTATCACTGAGTCATTGATGTGTAACTATTATTTTAATAGTTTGATATAACTTAGTAAAAGTGCAATATGAAAAAGTGCCCCTGTGAAATGTAGTGAAGAGTAAAATAAAATGTACAATTCAAGTAAAGTACAAGTACATTATTTACAGTATGAACTGTTTCATGTGGCCTGTTCTTTATTTCATATTAATATATTTACATTACATAAACAGATGTAAACGTGTATAAGTTATTTTCATTAACTGGTTATTGATTAATTTTCTCTGCTGCTCATTTAAACTCTTTTTGTTTCACTTTGCTGCCAAACATTACATAATGACACGACTCCTCTCTCTGATTGGCTGAGCGCCCTGTCAATCTACGCAGCAGCGTCCAATGAGAGCGCGCGGCAGGCGATACAAACTGGCAGCCGCCATGTTGTGTCTCCGGGGGCCTGGAGCGACGTCCGGTAGTAAACAGTAGATGACGTTACCGCCCGCTCGGCACTTCACGGGAAACGGACCGCAGCTGGAAGCCATGAGCCGTCCGTCCTCAGCCGGAGCCGGAGGTGGAGGACTCGGGGCCGGGAAAGCAGGCGGAGGGAAGCACGGGGGGTCGGGAGGCGCCGCCGCCGCCGCCGCAGCAGCAGCCGCCGCCGCGGCCGCAGCAGCGGCAGCAGCCGCCGGTGTGGGCGCTGTGGCCGGGTCGGGGTCTGCTCCCCCTTCCTCCGCTGTGTCCCTGACCTCAGCCGGTCTCCCCGGTCAGTCCCCGGAGCTCACGGCGCTGTTCGAGTGCCCGGTATGCTTCGACTACGTCCTGCCGCCCATCCTGCAGTGTCAGGCGGGTCACCTGGTCTGCAACCCGTGCCGCCAGAAGCTGAGCTGCTGTCCGACCTGCCGAGGCCCGCTCACCCCGAGCATCCGGAACCTGGCCATGGAGAAGGTGGCGTCCACGCTGCCCTTCCCCTGCAAGGTAACCCGCCACACACACACACACACACGCACACACGCACACACACACACACCTGAGCACCTGCTCACCGCCGCGCGGCACCAACACGAGCTAACTGCTCACATCTCCACACTTTAACAAGACTTCCTCGTCCCGCAACATGCTAACGCTGACAGGTGTGTGACGTCACGGGGACGCCAAAACAAATGGTGAGTGTGAGTTTGAATGTGTGTGTGTGTGCGTGTGTGGGTCAGTCCGCACATTACTACACGTCAGTGTGTCCTGAGGAAGAAGTGATGTCAGTGATGAAGATGAAGACTGTGAGAGTGATGAAGACTCAAACACGAGACTGTCAGAGGACAGATGTGGTCCAGCTGTGAGCCTGAGACACTTTATGTCGAGTTAACTTACTGATGTGGAGAAGTTCTGCTGTGTGAGTCTCACCACAGAGTTCAGGTGTGGCTGTTGTTCTCCAGGCTGACCTGAGCAAACACACACAGGTGGAGTTCATGTGTCTGTTTGACTTTAACTCAGTTCCTCACAGCGAACTCTGTTGTATTACGCTGGTTTGATCGAGGCTTGTCTGGTGAGCTAAAGGATCGATCACATCTGTAAATCAATATGTGGGATCAACGTTTGGTTTCATTCTTTTGACATTTGAATAAACCGAAGTAAGAGTAAGTAAATCTGTTGCCTCACCATTATCGTTGTTGTTGTTGTTGTTGTTGTTGTTGTTGTTGTTGTTGTTGTTGTTGTTGTTGTTGTGTAGACTGTGCAGTTTCTTGTTTTCTATCAGAATCTTTATTGTTGTTTTTGGTTTGTCTCAGTGAACAAACACACAAACACTCTGTGAGCTCATCGGCTGGTGTTTGTCGTGGCACCGTGTGATTAATATCACCTGGACAGACAGGTGGAGTCGTACATCTGCGAGGCTGTAATTCTAGTTCTGTTCTAGTTTGAAACCTGCTTCCCGACCAGGGTTGAATTACCACGTTGGTTTGCTCTGAGGCACTTTGCTGACCTCTGAGGTGTGTGTGTCAGCCTCTCCTGCTCATGGTTACCTGTCACACCTGCTGCAGAGAGACGGTGAAGCCTTTGGTGCTTCAGGTACACTTCAGACAACCTCTGCCTGTATCTACTTCCTCTTCACTTATCTTCTCTTTTAAACTTGAAATATCACATTCAGTCTTCGCTCTCTTCACAATTTGTATTTTCCAAAGTCCGGGCTGAATCAGTAAAGAGTGTTTTTCGGTTGTCGGCACCCACAGCGAGGAACAACCTACAGACTGAGCTTAAACTTGAGAAGATTTTATCACTTTTGTGCAGTTTTATCTGATCATTATAGTGTTTTTTTTTCTGTTGTAAGTCTGTTGAATCCATTCCTGGTCAGGTCTTTCTTGTTAAACAGATCTGTGATCTCAGTGGGACTCACCTGGTTAAATGAACAAAGTAAAAATATTAATAAGACTAATCAACATTAACGTTCTTTTACATCTAATCTGACAGGTCTGGCAACTTAAATCTGACGTTACTGATGAATATCTTGTCAACAGTTTGGTGTCACTGGTGGGAAAATGTTGTTCATTGGGATATCTCATGTTCAAGATGTCAGACTGGATGTTCAGATCGTGTGTTGATATAATATTTCTTCATCAAAAGAGAGTTTTTAATCTGATCTCTGTGGTGATGAGGACGTGAGCTCCCAGCTCTGAGACATGTCGACGGTGTGAACCAATCAGGAGCGAGATGCTTTACTGGTCAGCTGACAGACAGACAGACAGGTGCAGTGATACAGGTGTCTGTCAGAAACTGCTCTGACTCCATTACAGACACATTAAAGTTGAATTGACTCCCTGAGGTCGACTGAAAGCTGAGGAGGAGGAGGAGGAGGAGGAGGAGGAGGAGGAGGAGAAGGAGGAGGAGGAGGAGAAGGAGGAGGAGAAGGGGGAGGAGGAGAAGGAGGAGGGGGAGGAGGAGGAGGAGAAGGAGGAGGAGAAGGAGGAGGAGGAGGAGGCGGAGGGGGGGGGGGAGGAGGAGGGGGGGGGGGAGGTGGAGGAGGAGGCGGGGGGGGGGGCGGCGGAGGAGGAGAAGGAGGAGGAGGAGGGGGGGGGGAGGAGGAGCTTCTTTTACTCAGTACAGCAGGAGACATAAAACAAGCAAATGTTCCTGTTTGAGAGGCTGAAACAGTGAATTCAGTTTAAAAATGTTAATGTGTTTAACAAACCAGCTGTTATCTGATCCCTTTACTGATGTGTGTGTGTGTGTGTGTGTGTGTGTGTGTGTGTGTGTGTGTGTCTTTTGTAACAGATGTGATTCTGCCTCAGTTTCTGTCTTTACACTATATGACACATTTTAAACTACATCGTCATCATCAGCGTGTCGATGGAGATGAGCTGCTCTTCTTCTGCTGCTGCTGCTTCATTTACATTTCAAACCCTGATAATCTCATCTGCATTCACACTCACATCCACCGCCTACCTGCAGCTGTGTGTGTGTGTGTGTGTGTGTGTGTGTGTGTGTGTGTGTGTGTGTGTGTGTGAGGTTGATGTTTCACTGTAGCTCTGAATCAAACTGGATGTCTGAAGCTGATTCAGATATTTAAGGAAGTGAAATGGCAGTGTTGGTTTAACAGTCGTCACATTAACGAGGAGACCTGAGTTGTTATAAATATTTATTAATGATTCACTTGATCACTGAGATTTCAGAATTATTTAATATATTCGATCAGCTTTTGATCACTTGTTTGATTTGTCAGGTGTTATGAAGTCATCAGCTTAAAATTGATTGATTTGAGGGAAGTCAACTGTTTTTCTAACAACTTCACTAAAATAGTTTGAGAGCCAAAATGAATCTTTTTGTTGTTGTGGTTACATTAATGTGCTTTCTGATAAAGATGGAGGGAGAAAGCTGACAGTCTGATTCGCAGGTCGAACATGTTTCACTGGTGGTTCTGACTCACCAACTTGACACCTGTTAACATCTGGCCTGTGTGTGCAGTATGAATGTATATTATCAGGATTTACTCCCTGATCAATTCACCCTTCAGTAGTTGTGTATTTATCACCTCCATCTCGGCTGTGATGTAAACGTAACACCTGAGTGAACATGCTAATTTACTCTTTGACTCTCTTTTAGCCGCGATGCTACGAAGTGTGTTGACGTTGAGGCTTATTAAAGTATTTCAGTCCGTCTCCATCAAGCAGCTCCAACATCGTTCTGCAGCTGCTGAGACTGAAGAGACTGTGTGGTCCGATCAGTACTGAGCATGTGCAGCTCATCAGAGATCTGAGCGAAGCAGGATGTCTCACTCCTCAGCAACTTATAATCAATAATTTGCTGTTTCAGACATGTTGTTTAATCCAGAGCTGGGTTAAGACTTTTTGGATTTAACATCTCCTGGATGTAGTCTGAAGATTATGAGCTGCTTTCTGGGGTGTTTGTGATGATGATTGTGATTCTGATGGCTTTACCTACATTTAATATACCTGAGCACACGCTCTCATTCTGATGAAATGGCATTGAACTCATTGCTGACAGTCTTTAACACTTGTCCAGTCTACAGACCGCTCACAGTGCTTTATTTGGGGGCTCAGTATCTTGCTCAAGGACAGTTCAGCATGCAGCTAGGGGGAGCCGGGATTCAAACCTGCAACCTTCTGATTACTAGACAACTGTCTCTACCTCCTGAGCTACAGATGCCTCTAATTTTTAGGTCACAGTTAGAGTTTGTGATGACACCATCTTCTCCAGAATTGCTGAAAAGCAGCCAAATCGCCAGAATGAATGTTAGCTAAGTACATTTCTGCAAAAACCCAGATCATTTAAATCTTTATGTTTCTTTTTGTTGCAACTTTACGTTTGTTTCAGCTGAATTTTCTATTTCTTCTTCACAATGCTGTTCTCATGCTCTGAATAGTTTAAGGTTCTTGTTAGTTGTCAGGAAAGCATCACTGTTTGGATTAAAATACATCAGATCACATCAGATAAGGCTGCAGATGACCTGACTGTCCTCACGCTCAGCTGGAAATATACCCGTGGTCTCCTTCAGTGGTTTCTCACTTGCAGTTGTTGAAACTCAGACTTGAACTGTGGTCACTGGCTTGGCAGCCTTGTTGAAACATTAACTGTTAACATGTTATCTCGGCGCTGAGGAGACGAGCAACAGAAGTGAAAGCTGTGCAGCATTTCGAATGTTGGTTTAGTGCAGTGTCAGCATTATTAATGAGGCTCGTGATCGACTCTCACATCAGGAAATGGCTCCTTTTAATATCCTGATATTAAATTCAGCGCCTGGCTCTCCATCATGTCTGCTGCTGTTGGTCCTGCGGTTCATTAATGTGATGGATCTGATCCTCCTGAGTGCTCGCTAAATTCTCCATCACTGTGTAATTGAATTAAAGTGATTTTTTATGGTCGTTCCTCAGAGCGCCTCTCTTCCCTGCAGATCCTCCGGCTCTGCTTCATCCAGCTGTTTGATCTATTTTCTCTCTTGCCGAGCCAAAACGTTGGCGATGTGACATCATGGCCAGAAAGGGTGACATCATTAGAGTAGCTCATTCAGAGAGTCTCTACCAGCTTTGTCGTTCTCAGACAGAACAGGTTCATGGTGACGTCTTTGTTCTCCAGTCCCGGTGGTACGAGGAAACACATATTAACGGGGGAACAGACTTTGACACAACACCTCTTCCTCCTCCATCAGTGGGGCGTCTTGTTCTTCCACAGTTGTTCCACCATTACCTGGAGAACATGACCGGGGAAACAATTCCTCTTCCTGTTTTTGTTGTGCTTCCTTTGTGCCGTAAATCAACCTTTGTTTTTGTGAACCACATTGAGCCCAGCGGCAAACTGACTATCACAGCTACAGTGAGGCTAATAGGGAAACAGTCGATATGTGGATGGTGTGATGTTTCCACAGACAGTATTTACTTCAGAATGATGAGTTAAAGCAAACAGTCTTCTGTTGGCAGTTTAAATAATTATTGAATGTGTCACTGAGGCTTTAAATCACAGCGTCAGTCCTCAGGTCCTTTGACACGTTTTCAAAAAGCAAAATTTTCCGTGAAGGAAACATTTTAGAAAACGTGTTTTTTAATGTGACCGCAGAGTGTTTTTACAGAGAAGAAGAAGGTGAGAGGAGCAAAGAATTCTGGGACAAGAAAGACAAAACAACAGGAGAATAAAAAAAGAGAAAGAAAACAGCCGCTTCTCTGAGCAGCTGTCAGCTCAGCAACACACACACACACACACACACACACACACACACACACACACACACACACACACACACACGCACACACACACACACACTTACATACAAGTACAACGTGACGTAAACACACACTGCAGAGTTGAAAGCAAGGAGAAGAGAGAGACATGAAAGCAAAGAATCAGTGTGTCCTACAGTGTGTGTGTGTGTGTGTGTGTGTGTGTGTGTGTGTGTTGGGGGCTGTCGACAGATGCTGGGAGGAGGAGGAGGAGGAGGATCGCATTCGGCTGAGCGATACTCCCTTTTTATTCTCTCTCTCTCAGCTTTCTTTCTCCCCGCCCCCACTGTGTGTATGTGTGTGTGTTTCTTGCAGAGTGTGTGTGTGTGTGTGTGTGTTAACGTGTGTGTGTGTGCTGCATTGCCTCAGTGACGGTGCTGTGCGGTCGGTTGGAGGGTGAATGTTTTTCTGCCGCTCAGAGAAGAAGAGCGAGAGGTGGAGAGACATTCAGAGAGTGTGTGCGTGTGTGTGTGTGTTTCACCTCGGTGTGTAGGTGTGTGTTGCTTGTATTCACCGCCGGTCAGTCAGACGGACAGACGCCACACAGCTGAGAGTGTATCGGCATCTGCATGTGTGACAGTCGGTGTGTGTCACCACAGAAGAAGAAAAACAGTTTGTTGTTTTTTTTTTTTCTTCTGCTGCTGCAGCAGGAGAGAGAGAGAGAGAGAGCGGGCGAGCGAGGCTCAGCTGCATTACTGCTGCATCTGTTTAGAGTCAACGACAGAGGCTGGTACGTGTGTGTGTTTGGTGTGTGTGTGCTGATTGATTATGTATCAGCTCTTGTTTTGATGTATGATTTTGTTGTTGACAAACTGCAGTCAGCTGATATTTATATATTTATATATGTTTATATGTTGACTGGACTTATGGTAAACAAATGATCACCAAATTGTTTTGATGATGATCATGATTAATATCATTTAGCCTCTTTATTAATTGATCTGCTAATTGTTTTCTTTATTAATTGTTTAAAATAGTGAAAAATTACTTCAGGCAGCAACTAATACTTATTGTCACCTGTTATTAGATCATGATGACTTGACTAATTGATGAATTGATCGATCATTTAGTCTATAAAATGTCATGAAATGTCCACCGAAGACTAAAACCCAAAATAGTTTCACTTCACTGTGAAGGAAAACAGATAACAGCTGCTGTAATTCTTGGTAAATGACTCCAATTAATATTATTGTTTCTTTGTTGGAGCTGAATGTCGAAAGTCGACTCTGTCAAGGCGCCGACTGAGATGTTCTGTACACTGAGAATCAATAACTGTCAGGGACTGAAAGCAAACATCAGATTCAACATGGACTCAGAGTATCAGAGTAAAAAGTCTCCCTCTGAAGGACATTTGTGCTCAAAGCTAACTGAAGCTCACGTCATATTAATAGAATTCAAAGACTATTAAAGTTAAAGGTAGAATCAGTAGGATTTGTCCCAGCTGTTCCTGAACGCACCACAAAGACAGCTGATTGTTGAGTCTCATTCCCAGGACGTCAAATAGACACATGTTGGGTTGGTAAAGCGTCCCGAGCAGCAACAAAGAGAGAAAATCAGAAACTCTCTGCAGATACGAGACACTAACACGCCTTTTCTCCACATTCCAGCCTCCCTCTCTGTCTGTTTACGGCTTCTTACGGCTTTTACGTCTTTGTCTCGTCTCGCTGCGTCTGATTGGTCCACATCAGTCTGCTGATGTTGGGAAATAACAAGAATCCAGAATTCACCTCAGATGCATCAAACTAAAGTAACGAGGCTGTTCTGAAGCTGTGAGGAGGAGAAAGTTCAGGTGTAGAGAGGAGAAGTCACACAGAGACTCAGAGGACAGTAACTACGTATTCATGTTGTCTTTTCCTGGTTTTAAAGGCTCTTTACAGTGAAGTGATGTTATTTTCATTATTGTCCTGATATTAGATTTTGTCGCCCGGTCCTGATACTTATGATGAGCTTTTTATAAGGTTTATATCTTGTATTGAAAACCTGCAGGGTCATGAAGTAGCAGATTCCAAGCTAGCGGCCTGCAGACTTGTAGGATGCAGCTCTGTGTAACGATGTGCTTCGACAGGCTCAGTCGAGCTGCCGACAGTCCTATTTTTCTGTTGATAAACACAGACCTGAGTCTGGTCCTGATCCGGAGTTAATCTGACCACTCAGACGGTTCATGACATCCTGAGTTTACTCTGAGCAGACGATTTATTTGGGCGGTGAATCCTCTGATTTCTGTTTTCAGACAGCGAAGCGTCTGCGACGCCGTGCAGCCAGTCGTTTTAATCTCTCTGATATATGATCTCCACGTGGCTCCACAGTCTGTCTGAACAGCTGCTGACCGACCGCCTGCTGCCTGTTTCTGTCCTGCTGTCTGTCTGCTGACAGTACGGAGGCCACAGAGGGACAAATGACTTCAGGACTTCAACTTCTCAGCCTGAGTGAAGAGAATCAGTGAGGGACTGGAAACTGCCTGTTTACCAACATGTGGCTCTGACTAATTTAAACTTTATGAAGCGAGATGTTTCATTGAGTCACACTTTCAAACTATTTAACAACAGCAGGTCACAGCAATTGTTTTAACCAATGAGAGGAAATGAAGTGTGTCCTTAGTGTTTTATCATTCGACTTCAGTAAGACTTTATTTATCCAGCTGTTATGCAGCAGTTACAGGGCAGAGTGGGAAAGAGTGCACTTGAACGCACCGTGACATCTTTGTTGACGCTCATATACTTTGATATATGAATCAATGTAGATTACAGGTTTTAAGACGTGGACCTGAATGCACCATGATGTTCCTCTGAGCGTGTCAAACTTCAGCGCAGTCGTTGATTCTGTGTTTGGTTTTGGTTGTTGAAATTTGGAGGCTCGTTTTGATTTATTTAAGATTTTAGAATGTAAATCCTGACACCCCAAATAAGAATTCAATAATACAAAGGAATATTTTACAAAAAGAGCAGCAAGAAGAGTAAAAGTTGTTGGCTGCTGCTCGTATGAATCAATCAGACTTTATGTTTAACACCATTAATACAGGTTACATGAAGCTGTCGCTGTCTATTAAACTATTAATACTCTAAGTAGAGAAAACAACTGGCAGATTCTTCAGTTATAAATGTAGTTATATAATAATATATAATAATAAAGCTATTATTTGCAGCTGAATGATGAAGTTTATCTCCAGCTGTTGTCATAGCAACAAGCCCTCGAGCCAAAAACCTAAAAAAAAAAAAGCTTGCAGCTGGTTGGCTGATCGTTCGATCGTGCAGGAGATAAAACCCAAACATTTCCTCCATCACCTCCAGCAGCAGAGAGACGCTGAGGTTCTGGCTCAGTTCTGTCTGTCTATAACGACTCTTCTGTCCCTGATCCAGAACTGCCTGCTACTTATTGATCCTGTAATCTGTGACGCTTCAGTCACAGATTTGATTTATAATGTTTGTTACAGGAGGAATGAACTCCTGAGACGTGACTTATTTAATCACAGCAGATTAAAACCCAGCGTGTACATCACTAACAAGACCTCCTACCATCCAGATAATTTAAATTATCTGCAGGATTGTTGATTAGAGACTTTTAATGGGATTTGTTGCCAATTAAAACACAGCAGAGTTGCCTGTAAATGATCCCAGCGGCTCCTGTGAGTTCTGTAGGAGTGTGAGCAGCTGACTGCTGGTTGTTTGTCTGTTTTCTGCTGGCTGAAGTTTCTGGACTGTTTCAGAGTAAGAGTTTGGAAGTAATCAAGGTGTGTATATGTGTGTGTCTGTGTGTGTCTGTGTGTGTCAGCAGTGTGTGTGTGTGTGTGTGTGTGTGTGTGTGTGCGATGCTGTGTCCGGCCTCCTGCCTGCCTCTCCTCAGGGAGCTGGCTCAGTGGCGCTGCCTGCTGGGCTGGCATCGCCACCACGGAGTCGGTTCAGCTAGCGCCGCAGGGCTAAACGCTAACACTGGACAGCAGCAGCAGCAGCAGGGGTCAGAGGTCAGGGGGAAGGACAGTCGACCTGTCGGCCGCACCAAACCGCTGCAGGGCAGCCAGGTGAGTCCTGGACCGAACAGAACAGAGATGCACAATGAACGGGTCGTCTTTCTCCTCTGGGGGATTTTTGTTGCTGTTGGTTGTTGAATCAGTTTGAAACAGCAGCTCAGGAGTCGAGCGTCACCCAACCCGAATGAAACCCACAGATCTGTTGCTCACACCGGACTTCCTGGATCCTCTTTCAGGTCTCAGTGTGAGCTGAAGCATCACGTGAACCCCTGCAGTGATATTTTCTGTAAAATACTTCATTTTGCTGGTTCAGACAAGCTCAACGCCACGACGAGCTACGTGACACTTCTGTGAATGAGAGGATGATGTCGTGTGTAAACATGTGTTGTGGATTATAATCCCGGCTGCGGTCCTGGGATGTCCTGATAACTGGACCTCACCTGTTTTAAATTAATCTGATTTCATTATTGATCTCAAACAAACTGACTTCCTGCCAGTGAAAAACCCTGAACCGCTGAGAGCTGAACTGTGATGAAGGGGAATCTCTTTACCTCTGATCCATTTATAATACACACACACACACACACACACACACACACACACACACACACACTCTCAGTGCTTTTAGCCTGATTGCTATCGATCGAGGTGAAGCAGGTTGAGGCTGCAGAGTGTTTTTCCTGCTGTGTTGGTTTCATTCGGATCATGTGGTTCTGGTGAAATATGCTGCATGTGTTTAAAGCTGTTTGTAATGGAGGAGGATGAAGGAGACCTGTTCATGTGATTGTATTCTTACCAACTGTGTGTGTGTGTTTATTGTGAGACTCAGTGATTTATTGAGGATAAAGAGTGAGAGCGTGCAGCTGTTGAACTGTCGGGTTTAAGACGTGTTGTTCAGATGATTAATGGAGAGTCAGCTGAAGCTTCGTAGACGACGCACTCGTTTGTGCATTTTGTAACTGGATCTTGATGATCCTCCAAAAGCTCAGGTGGGTTTTGTATTTTTTTAACTGTATATTTCAGTATCAACAGTGGTTGTACATGAGGGTTTGAAACAGGAGCGAGCGAATTTTGTTGTATCTGTTCACTGTCAGGCACGTTAGCATGAAGTTAGCTCCAAAAATGTAAAGAAATATTAAGTAAACTCAATCATCCTCTCCTCCTCCTGAGGATATAAAGTCCTCCTCTCCTCCTCCTGAGGATATAAAGTCCTCCTCTCCTCCTCCTGAGGATATAAAGTCCTCCTCTCCTCCTCCTGATGATATAAAGTCCTCCTCTCCTCCTCCTGAGGATATAAAGTCCTCCTCTCCTCCTCCTGAGGATATAAAGTCCTCCTCTCCTCCTCCTGAGGATATAAAGTCCTCCTCTCCTCCTCCTGAGGATATAAAGTCATCCTCTCCTCCTCCTGATGATATAAAGTCCTCCTCTCCTCCTCCTGAGGATATAAAGTCCTCCTCTCCTCCTCCTGAGGATATAAAGTCCTCCTCTCCTCCTCCTGATGATATAAAGTCCTCCTCTCCTCCTCCTGATGATATAAAGTCCTCCTCTCCTCCTCCTGAGGATATAAAGTCCTCCTCTCCTCCTCCTGAGGATATAAAGTCCTCCTCTCCTCCTCCTGATGATATAAAGTCCTCCTCTCCTCCTCCTGATGATATAAAGTCCTCCTCTCCTCCTCCTGATGATATAAAGTCCTCCTCTCCTCCTCCTGATGATATAAAGTCCTCCTCTCCTCCTCCTGATGATATAAAGTCCTCCTCTCCTCCTCCTGAGGATATAAAGTCCTCCTCTCCTCCTCCTTGACGTGCGGCTGCTAGTGCTTTTAGCCCTGCTAAAAAGCAGAGAAGATTTCAACTTTTAAATGTTTGACAATGAATAAAAAGTTAACTCCTGACTCATAGCTTTCAAACCGTCTTGGATAAAGTTTATTTTCCCTCATCAGTTGAAGACACAACAGCCAGCAGCAGTTTGGCCTCAGCGAACCCGTCGCTGTTCTCCAGCCTGTTCAGGAAGCAGCTGCTGAGCTCTGCAGCCGATGAATGTTTAATGAGACGAACACTGAAACTCCTGCTGGGTCACCTTCCTCTGTGTTCATCACATGACCGATACATGATTCTGATCAGTGTTCACCTTATCAATAGACCAAACGGTGCAATGATGTCGTCCTAAACACCCGAGGTAACACTGAACCTGTCATGATTAAGAGCTTTTAATGGCACTACGGAAACCAAAGGATGTCAGTGAGCTGAATCATATTATCTTTACTTGTATTAATAAGATCTCTGACAACATTCACATGTATAATTTAACTGTCTTTGTTTTCTCGGCCCTCGTTTAATCGACTCCACTCTGGAGATCGTCCAGGCTGAACATTAACGTGGAGAGATTTATGGTCGTGTGGTCGTCCGTCTGCAGGCTGCTGTTGTTTGGTCGTGTTGCTGTTTTCTGTCCCGCTGTCGACAGATTCAGCGTCTGTCTTCAGTCTGCTGCTGTAAATAAGAAATGTGTCGGCAGGTCTGAGGTAAACAAAAACCAGAGAGGTTAGAATTATATATTCATGAATAGACGGAGGCGTCCGTCATCCATCATCCTCCTGCTGTCTGCTCCTGTTTCCTGCTGCTCACGGTGAAGAGCTGGAGAGAATCCACTCGTCATGTTGGAGACGTTTGATGCCCAACAGAACACAAACGGCCCGTCTGTCTCCTCACCGGGCCTCAGACTGAACCTCTTTATGTTAAGAGTCTGTTTGTGAAGCGCTTATGATTTATTGATTTAATGAAGTGAATCATGACTGGAGTATTTAGATAATTCCAAAATCACTGAAGTAGTCTTGCAGTTAGAAATTACTTTTCACATTTCATCCTGTCTTCTGCAGTAAATTGATCATTTGGGGGTTTGAAGATGTTGGAAACAAGTCGAGTGATTTTGAAAACAGTCGTTGGATGAATCAATAATGGAAATAATCCTCATGCGTAGCAGAACCATAATTAATTCAAAGAGAATTCTTCACGTCAATGAAGTCATCATGGTTAGTAATTCTTCAGTTTGTGCTGTGATGACATCATTGTGATGATGTCACAGTGATGTCATCAGGAAGAATTAAAAGATGTAAAACACCAAGTCCGAGTTACAAACTGGATGTGATGAGCAGACAGAGAGGCTCTGCTGAAGGCTTTCTCCAGGTGCATTATGGGAAATGTAGGATCCAGCGTTCGACCCGTATCTCCAGCCTTCAACTCTGCTGCTCAGATCTTCACGTCCAGTCCAAAGTGTCCGGTTAGAGTCCTGTCCAATGATCCTTCATGTGTCTCTCAGACACTTGTGACAAAGATCAGTGTGCTGAAACAGTGAAGTTCACCGAGAGCTGAACAACTTAAAATCACTCCAACCATCAGAATCATAAAGTTCTATGACGCTGGACGACATATAGAGCGAGACTGAGATCTGTGATCAGCCACTGTAATGCAAAGCGAGGACGTTTGACGATGTGAAAACTGGATGTCAGGATCATCAGCTGTGATTCACAGTATTGTAAAATCAATCCTGAGCTCTTCAGCACAAATACAGGATGAATAAATGTTGGTAACTTGAATCACACGTCAGATTGAACCTGTTGTTGCAGATACGACGTGCAGGCCGAGCTTTCAGACACGCTGACAGGATTAGGATGTTTAAAATACATCAGGAAACAATAAAGGACGTCAGTGAGCCGGACAGCTTATCTGAATCTCCTCACCACCATCACTTTATCCTTTCGTGGAGATTTGCACTATTTATTTTTTTATTTTCTGAGGAAATTTTTCGAGCTCAAATAAAGCATCGAGCGTCAGATAAAAAGTCCTTCAGCTTCTGTTTTATTGTGTTGATGAAATATTTCCAGCACGTCTCAATTAAATAATTTCAGATTTTCTATTTTCTGTCTATTTCAGTTGTTTATTTTTTTGATATCGTTTTTATTCTCTGATCCGTCACAGTCAGGATTCACTGTGTGGTGGCGTGAGGTCCATCCGACCAATCAGCAGTCTTCTTCTGGACGCACTGATGCTGAATCTCTCTCTCTCTCTCTCTCTCTCTCTCTCTCTCTCTCTCTGTCTCTCTGTCTCTCTCTGTCTCTCTCTCTCTCTCTCTCTCTCTCTGTCTCTCTCTCTCTCTCTCTCTCTCTCTCTCTCTCTCTCTCTCTCTCTCTCTCTGTCTCTCTCTCTCTCTCTCTCTCTGTCTCTCTGTCTCTCTGTCTCTCTCTCTCTCTGTCTCTCTGTCTCTCTCTCTCTCTCTCTCTCTCTCTCTCTCTCTCTCTCTCTCTCTCTCTCTCTCTCTCTCTGTCTCTCTGTCTCTGTCTCTCTGTCTCTCTCTCTCTCTCTCTCTCTGTCTCTCTCTCTCTGTCTCTCTCTCTCTCTCTCTCTCTGTCTCTCTCTCTCTGTCTCTCTCTCTCTCTCTCTCTCTCTCTCTCTGTCTCTCTCTCTCTCTCTCTCTCTCTCTCTCTCTCTCTCTCTCTCTGTCTCTCTCTGTCTCCCTCTGTCTCTCTCTCTCTCTCTCTCTGTCTCTCTCTCTGTCTCTCTCTCTCTCTCTCTCTCTCTCTCTCTCTCTCTCTCTCTCTCCTCATGTTTATGGATGCTCTCTCGCTCTCTGTGGGTTCAGTCGTGTTCAGATGTTCAAACAGCATCACAAACGCCTCCTCCTCCTCCTCCTCCTCCTCCTCCTCCTCCTCCTCCTCCCTGTGTCTCCTGTGTTTCCTGTCGGATCGCTGATTTCATACCTCATTTACCGTCCTCATCAGTGCTCCGCCTCGCTATAGGCTCCTGGTCTATCTATAGGTGCT
Organism: Acanthopagrus latus; assembly: GCF_904848185.1. Lineage (NCBI taxonomy): Eukaryota > Metazoa > Chordata > Actinopteri > Spariformes > Sparidae > Acanthopagrus > Acanthopagrus latus. The sequence continues at coordinate 26,147,818 of NC_051051.1, read as the reverse complement.
TTGTTGTTCAACATGAAAGAGGAGGAGGAGGAGGAGGAGGAGGAGGAGGAGGAGGGAGAATCCTTTCACTGTGACCTTCAGCATCTCTGAAAATTTGAGGAGAAGCTGCAGCCATCACATGATAATCGGACCAGAATAGAAACACTGAGGATTCATTAATATCTGAGCTTCATCGTTTGAATTAACTGTGTTGAGCAGCAGCAGCTTTGTTCTGAAGACATGAAGCTCAGTTGTCATTTATAAGGAAACTAAGACTGTCATTGTGATTATATGTAATTGTTACAACACAAATTAGATTATTATTTATTATTTCAGCTTGCAGATGGTTTAAAGACGTCGATTTTACTTGTCAACCATGAGCAGACGGTTAGTCGACCAAAAGATAATTTCAATGCAAATTGAGCTCTGAGAGATTTTATAACATTTTATTTAACTAAACAATTAAGCCATTAATCATGAAAACCTGCACATTATTTGATGATTTGAGGCCTAAACTACAGAATTAATCGCTGCTCGAACAGAGTCGTCTTCGTTTGTTCCGCCTGTGTTTTTCATGTCAACATGAAACAACAGGAGGCTGAAGACCATCAGGACTGATTCAGACAGAAAAATGAAATGAAAGTACAAGATGGAGTTCACACAGGAAAGAGACTCTGTGGTTTGTAGGCAAAAGAGGAATTGAAATTTTGACGTCTGGATTCTTCGATGAGATCATCAAATCTTTCTGACAAATAAATGACGGTAACCTCGTCTCCATTCATTAAATCATGTGTTGAAACCCAAAACAAGAAGCTCTCTGGAGTCACTGTGGCAGGAGACAGAATGTGTTTCTGTGTCATGATGTTTCATTTCTCTGTTGAACTTCTCGTCTTCGTCCGCCTCCACACAGAAACTGAACAGACTGAAGTCTGAACATCAAACACTCGACAACTCAAACTTCACCTGATCGTGTTCGAGGAGACGCGTTGTGATAAAAATAAAACAGTTTTGTGGAGAAAAGCAGCTCTGCAGTCTGAAGTCTGGAGGTTTGGCAGCAATGAGATGTGAAATAAATGATTTTGGCAGAAACGAGAGATGTTTTTCCTTCAATTAATGATTCTCAGTCATCGAGGTGTTTGATTAATTTATTCAGGAAGACGTCTTGTTCGTCCAGCCTCGGGTCTCTTCTGCTTCACGCTGACACACACAGATGTTACAAGATGCAAATTTATGGATTTTATTTATTTATGCTGATGTCGACTTTTAACACTCAGCGTTCTGCTGGTTCGTTTACAGTCTGACCGTCTCTCTCTAACGTTCGTCCCGTCTGTTTCCTCCCTCAGTACTCGTCGGCCGGCTGTCTGCTGACTCTTCACCACAGCGAGAAGCCGGATCACGAGGAGGTGTGTGAGTTCCGGCCGTACACCTGTCCGTGTCCCGGAGCCACCTGCAAGTGGCACGGCTCGCTGGAGGCCGTCATGCCTCACCTGATGCACGCACACAAGTCCATCACCACGCTGCAGGTCGGCAACCCAACCTTCAACATTTGTATTATATAAAACGCCATCTTTACAAAGAGACTGAAGACTTTCCTCTCTCTCTCTGCAGGGGGAGGACATCGTCTTCCTGGCGACGGACATCAACCTGCCGGGCGCCGTCGACTGGGTGATGATGCAGTCGTGCTTCAGCCACCACTTCATGTTGGTCCTGGAGAAGCAGGAGAAGTACGAAGGCCACCAGCAGTTCTTCGCCGTCGTGCTGCTCATCGGCACTCGCAAGCAGGCCGAGAACTTCGCCTACCGCCTGGAGCTCAACGGCAACCGGCGGCGGCTCACCTGGGAGGCCACGCCGCGCTCCATCCACGACGGGGTGGCGGCCGCCATCATGAACAGCGACTGCCTGGTGTTCGACACCTCCATCGCACATCTGTTCGCAGACAATGGCAACCTGGGGATCAACGTCACCATCTCCATGTGCTGAGGGAGCACACATCACAACAGGGACACGTGCAGGACCAGTTCTGGAGGTGTCGGGTTCACCTTCGGTCTCGGTCCGTGGAGTTGGTGGTACCGCCGGCTGAGCAGCTGGTGTCGTTTGTGAGGAACAAACAGAACATTAGGAGACGTTTTAAACGCTGAGAGAAAACTTCTCAAATGACTCGCCAGCAGCGACAGAGCGGCAGCAGCGCCCTGATGAATTATGGGTCGTCCTTCTGTCCCTTGATTGGACGCTGGAGGACAAGTGGAAGAAATCTCCACCAGTGACGAGCATCGGGCTTCTGTCGCTCTTGAATCGAGCGACCGAGCGGTCCTGATCTTCTTCTCCAGAGCAGAAACCAACAGATTCTTCAGACTCTACATGTTCACAGTATTCTGTTGTGGAGCTTCAGTCTCAGGGTCGAGTCCACAGCGTTCACCAGCACAACAGGTCCGAACAAACCGCCACTGTTCAGGTTTTCATTTGAGCTGTATGAGCAAAGTCCCGCCCACTTAGTGACCATTGCTACGACGGACGAGCTTGGAAAGAAGAAACACTGAGACACGATGAAAGGACGCGACAACGATGACTGACTGACGTCCATCTGACCTTTTCTAAGTGTTTCTGTTGTTACTACAGAAGGAAAGAGGAAACGAACCTGTCAGACGTTATGCTAACGAGAGCTAACGAGAGCTAACGTGTGTGTCTTTGCTGATGGTGTTGAGGTCTCACACAGTCTGATCCACTTGTGACAAACAAAAATAACAGAGGCAGAATAATTATCAGTTTAACTTTTAAAGTTTATCAACTGAGATGACGTCACTGTGCTGACAGTCAGCTTCACCAGGAAGTTAATGACTGTAGATTATTAAAGCTTCTTCTTCTGCAAAAACCAGAAACAGGTTTCATGTTTGTCTGGCAGGTTTAATTTCACTCTGTAAAGTGTCTCTGTCCTCTAATCAAAGGGTTTTGGATCATAATTGTTATTGTTTGTGTTTTCATGACTTTTGTCCAATTTATGATTAAGACATTGTAATGTCTCAGTCTCAGAGGTCCTTGTTGTATCCATGAAGGCTGCAGGTGATTCTGTTATTCTTCAGTAAGTTCAGTCATGTTTTCCAGCGGCAGTTGAATCCAACCTGCAGGCTGGAAATGTCTCGACCCGTCAGCCAGATGTTTCTACAGAACCGCTCAGTGACGTCTCACGACTGTGATCGACCTCACGGGACTCGACTGCTGCTTGCTAAAGGCTGCTGGCAGTTTGAGTAAAGCAGAATAATATGAACTCTTCAGTGACTCTGCTTTAATGAACGAGCACTGGAGCTGAGTGGAAGGGCGCTAGTTCAAATCCCTGCAGCAGTACGAAGACTGACGGCATCCAGCCGTGTTGTGACTGCTCTTGGGTTCACTGTCAGCTCGTCTCTCACATTTCGGATGTCGGCGTTCGACCTCTGTGGGAACCGACTGAGCGGTGAAATCCAGTTAATCCTCAGACCGTTTTTAATCTCAGATAAAAGCAGTGAAATGGAGGAACAATCCTCCTGTCCCTCTTCCTGCAGTCTGTCTCGCCGCCAGCGCCTTACTTTTCTACCGCCAACCTCGTCCTCTTCCTGTCCGAGCTCTTTCTGAGGGAGTCGTGGTGCTGATGAGCTTCAGCTGACACCTTCAGGGAAACACAACCGAGGCTGTTTATCAGAACTGAGAAAAGAAACGTATTTTAAAAAAGCCGTTTGCTTGTTTAAAGCCACAGTGACACGATGGACGGTTATTATAATTATTAAAAGCTAATGAGGGATTGTGGGTAAAAAACAAAAGAAGATTTTCCAACATTCCTCGTCTTCAAACCTTTGTAGCAACTGACCAGGAAGAGACCTCACAGATACCTCGACCGCAGACTCGTCTGTACTGAACCGTAAACCCTCAGACCTCCGCGGCGTTTCCTCTGTGTTTGCTCAGCCAGAAAAGTTTGTCTTCACTGTTACAGAAAAGTTAATGGTTTGACGTGGAGCCATTTAATCTGATCATTCTGAGAACTTTTCTGTAGTTGATGTGAAGAAAAGACTTGTGGGAAAGAATATTACATTTCTCCAACATTTGGCTGGAAGAAAAAAAAACTGTCAACAGTATGGGAAGCTATGCTAACATAAGCTACCAAATGAATTGTCCATAAAAGTTGAGCTAATGTTAACTGACAAACTAATCAGTTTATTTCTCACATGTATAGATTATATGGTGTGATGTCGATCCCTAATCGGGCATCTGTTGCCTATTAGCTAGCTAATTAATTAACATCTAGGCTGACTTACCTGTTTGATAACGTTGATTTGTGTGGCAGTATAACTAAACATAAGATAACTATCTGACATTTTGGCTACAATACAGTCGCTTGCTAGACGATGTTTGTTTTCTAGCTCCCTAATTATCATCTTAACTAACATAAATCAGCTAGCGAACAATGTTTATAAGATTTTGAGCAAGCAAATTAATATTTTGGTCACAGTAGCTTGCTAAATAACATATTTCTTTAGCTTACTACCGAACATCTTAGCTAAAATACATTAGCTTGCTAGATGACTTGTTTCTAGCTAGCTAACATCCTCATTATGTTACATTTGCTAGCTAGAAAATGTTTGATCTCTAGTTAACGAATGAACTTCTTAAGCTAATGTATCTTAGCCAAGATGCTAATTAGTTGGCTAGCCGGTTACGACAACTGTCACAGTTCAACTTCGGGTGACAAAAACAAGCTAACTACCTAAAATCATGGCTAACATATAGTAGCTTGCTAGATGATGTTTGTTTTGTAGCGAGCCAGTTGACATTTTGGTTACAATGGGTTGCTAGATAACATATTTCTGTAGCTAACTACGTAGCATCTTGGCTAACATATGGTAGCTTGTTAGGTAACATTTGTTTTTTGTTTGTTTTGTTTTTTTAAGCTAGAAAACAAGCTAATGTATCTTAGTCACAATGTTAATTAACAGAATAATAATGAAAACTTCACATGACAAACATCTAATTTATCATCAGTTTGTGTTTTTATTGGTATTTTTTACTGTGGTTTAATACTAATGTTGTAAACTGTTAGTGACCATTAAATCATAATTGTTGGATGCATCAGAACCTTTTATATCAACATTAATGAAATCATTATCAGGGTGCTGACTCTGGTGGGATCCAGCGTTCAGATGTTAAATTTGTCTCTTTGTTTGAGCGCTGAATAACGAACACAGAGGGAACGCTGCTCTCTGATCATCACTTCCACTTTAAAACCCGCTGACTTTCTATGAAATGTTTGAAAATATTGTAAATGAAGTTATAATGACAATATATTTTCTAAAAACGAAAGACTGCTCTGCGTTTATTCCTCGTGCTCAGTTCGACATGTGTTTGTGTTGCAGTTTGTTTCGGCTGTACAGATTCAGGACGTTATTTTCTAAACTGTTCCTGATGTTTGTTGCGGATCCTCTTTTGTTATACAAGTACTTTGGCTCTATTCAAGCTACAAGACGCCTGCGGACATAAAAACTACGACTCCCAGGGTGCATTTCAGCAGCAAACATCCAGCCACAGAGCTCCAGATTATGTTAAATGTGCTTCAGACAGTAACCTGAAGCTAAAAATCACACTTTGTAGAAGCCACATTAAATATTCAACAGTTTGGATCCTTTTGAGATTAATTTAGTAAGAGTGTCTCCATAGCAACAGCAGCTGAGGCTCATGGGTATTGTATGTAAAGATGTCCACCAGTTCAGCAGCAGCAGCAGCAGCAGCACGACAGCAACAAAATCAAATCCACTGAAAACTATTAAAGTAAAATGAGCGACCGGCGTCGTCTGTGATATGAGGACGTTGTTCTGATTGGACCTTTGTTTGTTCTGTTCTGCCATGTTTCTGTAATAAATGGGTGCAGTTTGATTCTGTGTGATTCTGATCTTTACATCGTTGTAACGTCAGACGTGATGTTTCAGGGTGACCAGCCACATCAGTCTGTGATCTGTATGAAACCTTTGTCTCCGTCTAGTGGCTGTCAGGCTTCTTCTGCTCTGAGCTCCACACAGGTGCTGCAGCTGCTCCTCCCCTCAGCTACCCGTGAGCCAGTGCAGGGTGTCTCCACTGCTTAGCTTAGTTTAGCTTAGCATAACTAGAACAGCCCAGATCTTTACAGAAGAAATCAACAGCTTTAAAGCTCAAAGATGTGAATGTTTCTTCGTAAAATGCCAACAAAGTGTGACATGTAAAGACTCCTGGAACACAGGAAAACAAAAGTTTTTACATGTTTGCCTTTTGTACTTTAACAAACCAGATCTAACATGGTAATCAGTGAGCTCATAGTCTGACGGGTGTATTTCCAGTCTGTATGCTAAGCTAACGTTCTGCTGCCTGTAGCATGAATGTCAAACTATTCCTGTAAGTTTGCAGCCAAATTGTTTCCTTCACATCACACACAGACCTTCACACTGTTGAATGATTTCTGTCTCACTGCTGCTGATTTCCATTCATTTCTGTAGGTGTGTCCCTGCTAGAAAAAAAACAGCAAAGACCAGCACCAGCAAGACCAGCATGTTGTTTTGTTCCAGCAGGGGAGTGAGATCGATCACAAACAAACAGGAACTTTGCATGAATATTTAAACGTGTTAGCAACATGGTTCCACTGATGGTAAGTTGAATGTCAGTCAGTCCACCACTGTAGTCTGAAGTCTCTCAGCAACTTTGGTTTATGAACAAATACCTACAAAACTCCTTACTGGACCATCAGACTCAGCTGACGTTTGTGTTTACTGCTCATTATCTGATGGTAGCATGACAGTAGAATCATTGTCTTGTTGTAAAATGTACATGAAGTACGTAATATAACTTGACACATTTTGAAAAATATCTCACATGATCTTGTATAAATGAATGGAAATGAGGAGTCAGAACCTGCAGAAGCAGCAAGTCTGTTATAAATGAATCCATAGAACATGTGAGTTGACAGAAAACCCTCTCTGATCGATCACAGGTGAAGACTTTTCTTTTCTTTTATTACAAAACTCAAACATTTAATCTCTCCTGGACTGGAGGATGGAAACAGGAGACGTCACAGCCTGAAAACATTTCACTACAGCAGCCGTTGACACCGAGGAGGAGAGAAACTATTTACACCGAACTGAGTGAACATGAGACAACAGACAGATGAAACCAGAACTCAGAACTGGATCCTTTGACTGAGAGCTGTTTGTGTAATGAACCCTGCAGCCACCAGAGGGCGCTAACGATCAGAGAACGTGATACGACGTCAGTCTGTCTTCATGTTTTTACACCATCAGATGCTCTCAGTGTTTACGAGGACGGTCTCTGTCCATCTCTCTTCTTCTGTCGTCTCTGTCCATCTCTCTTCTTCTGTCGTCTCTGTCCGTGTCTCTTCTTCTGTCGTCTCTGTCCGTGTCTCTTCTTCTGTCACGATCAAACTCTCTTCTTCTATCATTTTCTCTGTCTGTCTCTCTCCTCCAGTCACCGTCTGACTCTCGTCTTCTATCGTCTCTTTCTGTCTCTCTTCGTCTGTCGCTATCTCTGTCCCGATCAGACTCTCTTCTTCTCTCATACTCTCTGTCTGTCTCTCTCTTCCTCTCGCCCTCCCTCTCACGATTCCTCCTCCTGTCTTCCTCTCTCTCCCTGTCTGTCTCCCCCCTCCTCCTCTCCTCCTCCCCCCGGAGTCTCTCGCTGTCCCTCGCTCTCTGTCCGTTCTGTTGTCCTCCCGGTGGCGCCGCCCTCTGGTTGTACTTGTCGTAGCCGGCGTCCTCCTTCTCCTCCTTGACTCTGAAGGCAGGAGGAGGAGGAGGTGAGGAGGAGGAGGAGTGCAGCGCCCGGCTCCCTCTCTCTTTCTCCTTCTCCTTCTCTGCCTTCTTCTTCTCCTTCTTCTCTTTCTTCTTTTTCTTCTTCTCTTTCTTGTCTGAGGCAGAAAGAAGCGAGAGGAGAAATGAAAACACAGACATGAACAAAGACAAAGTTCATTAACTTTATATAACTTCATCTTGTATCTTATTATATGACAGCGGACAGGAAAAGGTGACCTCACCTTTTTTGGGCTTCTTCACAGGGATGGCGTACTGCTCCTCCTCCTCTGAGGACGAGGAGGATGACTGCTGGGCTTTGGGAGCGCAGCCTTCCTCCCTCAGTTGTTTGGTCACGTCATCGATGTCCTCGTGGTCTTTGGGAGGACGGTAGTCTTTAACATGATCCACACGAATCGTCCGACCTTTAATCTGACAGCAAACACAACACAGACTCAACGACAGCAGACGGGCTGAACCTCTTTAACCTCCTGCAGGTTAAGGAGACACTTATAGACACCTATTGGATTTTTAAAGAGTTTGATGTTCAGCTTAATCTCACCAGGAGCTGCTTGGATGGAACCAGTCAGTTAATCACACAGTAACAGTTTTATCATGTTGTTTCTGTTTGTGTTAGATGAGATGCAGCGTTCGTCACCTTGATGCCGTTGAAGTTGTCCACAGCCAGGACGGTGCTCCTCTGGTCCTCGTAGCAGATGAAGCAGAAGCCTTTGGACTTCCCTGTCTTCTTGTCTCGCACCAGATTGATGTTGACGATCTCTCCATACCTGACAGGAGTTGGAGAGAGAAGAAAAGTGAATTCTCAAGGAGGTTTTTACTGAGGCAGCGACATCACAGCGGCGTGTCGGTTGACTTGATTTCAGTCGGGCTGCAGGAAACGTACTGAGAGAAGACGCAGATGATGTCACCTTCAGTCAGCTCGAATGGAAATCCACCTGCAGGGAACCAAACAACTGATCAGGCAGAAGAACAACACAGCTCATTCTCTCTGTAAACCACTTTCCTCATAATAATAATAATAATAATAATAATAATAATAATAATAATAATAATAATTTAATATATTATAATCCAGTGGACGCTCAAGTCTTCATCTGATGTTACCAGTCAAATATTTTTCTTTCTCAAATTTCTGAGGGTAGAAATCACCAGTAACACTTCTAATGTTTTCACAGCTTGTTAAAATTTTGACAAAACTAAAGTAAAGTTCTGAGAGCTGGAGCTGAGGACGAGACCACATGCTTCATTATCTCACAGTCTTACCAACAAATATCCAGGCGCTGTCTCTGTACTCAGTGTGCCAGGACACAGACTCCTTCACCCCGAGGTCGGCCTCGCGTTCATTCAGTTCATTGATCAGCTTCACCTTCGTCAGTGGACTGAACACAGAGAAAAGATTTAACTTGCTAATATGTTTAAACATATTTATCTGTTCTTCAACACAAGGCACAGTATAGAAAGTATAATTTAGTATTTCCAATTAATGGTGTACAGCTGTACAACGTAAGTGAATTACTGCAGTGCTGCAGAGACGTGCTGATGTCAGATCTTCTTCTCCAGATTCAAGATGTCGCAACATCATGATAATATTTTTTTGGTCAATTGGAAAATTAAAATGATAAAGTAAAAATGATTATTACCACTTGTCATATTATCTGTCTGCATAATTATTTTTAGCCATATAGGTGATTATTCAAAATTCAAACCGCTTCTATTCTTCTGTTTATTACGACGTAAAATGTTGTTTGATGGAGTCCGTTTACGAGCCGATTATACAGAAATCGTGAAATTACGAGATTTTTTTTTAACGGGGTTTGGGACAACTTCAATGGATGGAGTGAAATGGCTAAGTTTAGTTACCAGCGATGTTAGCTAGCTGTTAGCCGTGACTAGCGGGTTAGCGTTAGTCTGAAGATAGGAGCCACGGCAGTGTGACTTTAGGCCGAACAGCAGATAGAAACGCAAATAGTTGTTTAAATGTGAACATGTTTACTTACTTCATGGTGATTTACATGAAACAGAAGCGATGCTGCGGTAGAAGAGGGCTGCCTTCCTGATACGATCCACTTCCGGGTAAATTCCCGCCTCTGCTACCGCCTCCTGGTTGGATGAGTCCACTACAAGCTCCGTCTATGGGACTGAATGACTAAACAATTATTTTTTTCATCGACATTTAATAAAACTATATATAATCAGAAGAACGAAATACTTGTCTAAGGATCTCGCCAGTTTTAACAAAAAAAAAAAAAATAAAAAAAAATCGTAAGTTGTATCACTCCCCCGCCCGTACAGCAGGTGGCGCTGTGATGGTCTCCACCACCTGCTGTTGACCCGGTGTGTAAACAGTCAGTTGAGAAATAGATGAAAACATAGATGGAAATTGTTTTTAATGGAGCTTTTAATGTTTCACTTCACATTTTTAACATTTTAACTCCAGAAACGGGTCGGAGATGAACACTCTGTCATGGACTGCTCTCATGTCAACTAGGAGAAGGTTAAACTTGGTGCGATAGTTAAATTTAACGCCCGGTGAGTCAGGTTACCGTTAGCAAAACTGCTTTCAGGAAACAAATAGTTAAAGTAATCTATTATTTTCACTGCTGGAGTCAACCCTGATCTGCCACAAACCTACTGCGGGTAAGTAACTGAAGCAGTAACTGAACTAAACGTTACATTCACCAATGAGGGGGGTTAATGGCTATTTTTCTGCATGTTCATAATTGTAATGGGAACTCGCTTACAAATTTAATCAATTTAACTTACTTTTACCGGTATTACGTCACATATGCACATTTAATTTATTTTTAAGACTTTCCCTCACTGGTCTGGAAGTTGTGATAAATTCGGCATTAGATAAATCAGACTTTAGTGAACTTATTTGTTTCAGTTGAATGTCAGGAGTGGTTCACGTTGTACTGTCTGTCCTCATCTCCCCTGGAACATTTCAGTGGAAACTTCAGTGTTAATAATCTACAAACGGTGTAATAGATTGACTGTACAGTTTATGTGAAGTTTACCTCTGTGACATAGGAGTTTCTAAAGGGTAATCACTACATCAAGGTGATTTCTTTACATACACGGACATCTTAAAGTGGTAGAATATTTAGTGTAGTTTGGTTGGAGCTCTTCCCCGAGTCATAACAAACAGAACATGTCGGTGTCTGACTGGTTGGAGCTTCCTTTTGCAGACAGATCATCCACAGTGAAGCTGTGTGTGTGAGACATGTGAAATAATTCAATAATATTCATATCATAATCATATTTTGTGGAATCTACAGGAACTAGAGATTCTCTGTGGAGACACCCTGCAGGGGGAGCTACTGTGTTACAGTTACCGGATAGTTTTCTGGAGCTAAAACCTGTAAATGATCATTTTGATAATTTTGAGCTGTCCTTGATTGATTTCTGTCTCTGTCTATCTCGCAGCAGGATGATCTCTCAGGTCTTCATCTTGTCCTCAAAGGGCGACCACCTCATCTATAAAGACTGTATCCTCACCTTCCTATCGCGCTGTTTCTATTAATGCTCTTCTTCTATATACTTTCAATCACTGTTGTTATTTTATTTTTTACTTCTTCCTTTTAATCTGTACTTTTATCTTTGTGTGACCCTGCACCAAGAAAGGTACCACACCTACGTGACTGGCTGAATATGAACTTACAGTCGTTTGGGAAAACTACATTTACACAAGATAACGGTTGTTTCTGCAGCTGTGATTCCAAAAGATCAGACCCAGTGTGTGGAAAAAACCTGTGTTCATGCACATGAATCAGTGACAAAGCTTCTTGTGTTACTTTCTGTTTGTTTGGCTCTTAACCTCATCATCAGACCGTGGAGAGGCTGGAAGTGACGTCATCAACATTTTCTACGAGAAGGTCACGGCGTTGACAGGAGATCAGCCACCGGTCGTCATGGTAACACCATGCCTGTTATGTGTGTTTTGAGGAACCTTCACAAACATGTTCCCTGTTAGGATCAAGTTTTAATGTCAGCTGTTTTCCTTCAAAACTGGAAGCACTGAGAGACAAACCATCCACACACAGACCTAAATCAAGTCTGATTCATTAATACCAGCTGGATAATAAAAACACTGTTAGTTTATTCTTTTAATCATGGACCTTGAACACAACACCAATCCAGTGTTGTTGTTTTTCCTGCAGAGTCACAAAGATCTTCACTTCGTCCACGTCAGGCAGGGAGGACTGTACTGGGTCGCCACGACTACAGCAGCTGACTCCTCCCCCTTCACCATCATCGAGTTCCTCAACAGGTGTGTTTTTTAAATTAATATGTCTTTTAAAGATAACATTTTCTACCATATTTTCCACAGGACTTATTGGAAGCTGTAATAAAGGGGGAACACAAACATTTAAAAGTGTAAAATGAATTAAAACAGAGAGAACACAGCGTTGAGAATTAAGTTTATTGTTGATCTTTTCATTTTCACATCAGCTGGTTATTTAGAGAGGTAATAACAATAATGAGGTTTTGGTTTTAGAAACATAAAAGGATTTTTGATAAGTTGACAAAGATGTAGATCGAACACACTGATCTCATGATGTGTTTCAATCTGCCTGCTGTGCAACAATGAGGAAGTGTCAATCTAGATGTTGGTTAACACATTCAGTTGGTTAACTCTGTCTGTCTGTCTGTCTCTGTCTGTCTCAGGTTAACAGCTCTGGTTAAAGATTACTGTGGCAGCCTGTCAGAGAAGTCGGTGCAGATGAATTTTGCCCTCATCTACGAGCTGCTGGATGAGATCGTGGTGAGTCTCCTTCCCTCCAAGCAGACAAGACTGAGGACACAAACATGGTCCACGCAGACACGTCAAGCTAAACAAGAATGATTTCACGCGTGCTCTGGAGAATCTCCAAAGACTCGTATTGCAACACAAGTGAGAGCTGCAGACTGAGCGTCGCAGCCAGAGGACGGACTCCTGGATGGGTTCACCTTATGACCAGTTTGACGAAGCTCTGGCAGAACGTGTCCATACACATCAACAAAGTCTGTTTTTGTCAACATTCGTCTGTAGACACCATGTTTGTTTACAACAGTAGTCATGGAAACACTCAGATGAGCTCCACAGAACCAGTCACAGTGTTTACAATAACCTCTGGGTAGAAAGATTCCTGTGTCACCGAGCTTACATATTCCTCATGATAATAATAATAATAATAATACATTTAATTTATACTGCACCTTTCAGGGTACCCAAGGACACTTCAATCAACAATCTCTGAGAGACTTAACAACAACTCAACAAAAAATAGATGGATAAACAAAAATACAATAGAAAAATATTAAATAAAAATATTCCTGTTCTCTCTCTCTGTCTCTCTGTCTGTCTGTCAGGACTACGGTTACATCCAGACGACGTCCTCTGACGTCCTGAAGAACTTCATCCAGACCGAAGCCGTCTCCTCTCGACCGTTCAGCCTGTTCGACCTCAGCAATGTCGGCCTGGTTGGTTCACAACCCCTGAACGCTCCACACCGGACCTTTACCATGTTGCTAAATATTATTTAAACTTTCAAGATAAAATTGTTTAAAATTTATTTGGTTTAAATCCAAATCTGTTGTTGTTGTTGCTGTTTTTCTGCAGTTCGGAGCGGAGACACAACAGAGTAAAGTTGCTCCGAGTTCTGCAGCCACCCGACCGATTCAGTCCAGCAGAGAGGTGAATGTCTGGGACTTCAGGGTCATTTTTATCAGGATTTCTCAGAGAAGTTCAATCAAGCATTAAAAGCAATTTGTGTGTTTGTTTTTTTTCACTGATTAGGGTGTGTTGAAAATAACTGACATGTTCCAGTGAATAGTCTGGGCCCAGTTCCACAGTAGACTTCCCAAAACAAACCTCACAGTTTCCATATGTGTGTGTGTGTTTTTCCAGGGAGGGAAGAGCGAGATATTTGTGGACGTGATCGAGAGGATGTCAGTCGTCATCGGCTCCAACGTGAGTGACATCAGCAGCAGAAACACTTACAGAAATGTGTCGGTTCCAGACTGTAATCAGTCTCGAGTTTAACACCCTGGAGACTCAGTGTGATGATGATTTGTGCTGCAGGGAGTTCTGATGAAGGCCGACGTGGAGGGAGAGATCAGAGTCAAGTGCTACATGCCGAGCTGCTCAGGTGAGCATGAACATAAAAGAGGTCACAGCTGCAGGGACTTCCCCTGAGTTAAAGGTCAGCAGGACAGGTTGTGTGTTGGTTTCCTCCTGATATTTATTTAGTTGTTATGTAGCCGCACGGACTGAAACAGCACCAGTGTAGACAGATGTGAACATCAGCTGGTGTGAGCCGAGCGTCTGTTCGATCATTTCAACACTGAAGGACGTAAAGTTAAATAGTTGAATCAGCAGCAGAAACAAAGAGACACTGAAGCCGACCAGAACGACTTCACGAGAGTCTCGAACGTGCATCACATTCACTGTCCACCATTTTATAAGTCTGAATCTGAGTGTGAATATTAAAGTCGTTTCTAACAGTCTGTCCTTCTTAAACAGAAATGAGAATAGGTCTGAATGAAGAATTCAGCATCGGCAAGTCCCAGCTGAGAGGTAACACACACTCGCACACACACACACTCGCACACACACACACACACACACACACCACACACTCACACTGTGCAGCACACAAGTTACTGATCATTTTATTTAATTTTAAACATGTACGAAAGACAAAAACAGCTGTATTTCAAGGTGAATTTCAGGATCGTATCACTCTTGTCTGAGTTTTCCGAGCCGTGCTGTGTTTCGTCCTCAGGTTACGGCGCTGCTGTTCGGGTCGACGAGTGCAGCTTCCACCAGGCTGTCCGACTGGACGAGTTCGACAGCCATCGGATCCTCCGACTGTGTCCCAGCCAGGGAGAGGTGATCATCCACTCACTCTGTCACTCTGTCGTTGTTTCTACATATACTTTATTTTTGTTGGTTTGGACGGCTGTTTTTACGTAGATGCTTTATGTGGACTTGGATATAAAATGTTGTGATGTTCAGCAACCATCTTGATGAGCAGCAGCGTGTCGTGCAGCCGGGACTCTGAGGGCTTTGTGCCCTGGATTTCACCTGTCAGGCTGCTCACAGTCTGCTCGACCTCGTTTGCAGACATTTTTGGAGCTTAAACAGGCTGAGAAGACCTGCAATGTTGGAAAAGTACTTCCAAAACAAACATTTCATTTATTTGATAATTACAGTTGAGGAGATGTTAGAACGTGTGTCAATAAAAGACGAGGCTGTTGAAAAATGTGGCTTTTGTAAATGACTGAAAGCTCTTCAAGAGATTGTTCTGAATGATCATGAAGTCCATGCGACACTCCTCTTGAATAATAATAGTCACAGATCTTAGAAAACAAAATGTTTAAGGTGGCTGCAGGAACACAAAGTATCTGAATTCATGAGCTGTTTACTGTTAAACGTCTCACTAAGCCTCTTCCACAGATTCCTGCCTCACAGAACACACAAAACACACAAGATTTAAATGTTTCAGCTCATTGATTACACATCACCTCACAAAGAAACATAATCCTAACCGGTTTAGACTGATTACCTTCCTTCTCGTTAGTCATTTGTTGTGATTTGTTGTGTGAAAATGGGCTCGAAGTGACTGAAAACTCTGCAGCTTGTTGTTGTCTGAGTCCAGGAACCAAACTCCCTGAAACATTAATCTGCTGCCTGCTCACTGATCAGTCGTTCTCTCTCCTCTTCTTCCTCGTGTTGCAGCAAACAGTGATGCAGTACCAGCTGAGTGATGACCTGCCGTCAGCTCCTCCCTTCCGTCTCTTTCCAACCATCGAGCGAGACACCGGAGGAAGGTCAGAGTCCCACAGAGTCCAGTCCACCGCGGCTAACAGATCCATGAGCTAGTTAGCTAACAGCAGCTAGCAGCCGAGGACAGCTAAGCGGTTAATCTAGTGACATGCTGCCCCCATGTTCTTAAAAGTACCTTTGAATTCTGAGAGTCTTCTGCAAGATTCAACTTTCACTTCAGTAAACGATCAGAGTTTTGTCTGAGTGTCTCATCAGCCTGATTGAGGCTGAAAGACACAAACGTTACCATGAAACAGTCGTTGTGTTTCCTCTGCAGGCTGCTGATGTACCTGAAGCTTCGCTGTGACCTGCCACCAAAGAGGTCAGATTTTACTTCATCCTGCTGATATTAAATATCTCATCGAGCTCTCAGAGCCAAACTTCACCTGTAACTATCCGTAACTGTAAACATTTGATTAAATAAATGTCTTTAGATCAGACGGTGCAAACTATGAATAACAAACAGATGAAACGTCTCCCAGTGTAGTGATCAGTGAGCACTTACTGACACAATGTTAATGAACACATTAAGGATTAGTGGATGATGATGATGATGATGATGATGTCACTGTTTTGTTCTCGCAGCGCTGCCATCAACGTCTGTGCCACCATCCCTGTTCCTAAAGGCTCCGTCAGGTGAGACGCTCGCATTCAAATTAAAACTGACGTGTGTCAGTATGAAAATATCGATATGTAAAAACCGTCCTGCTGATGACGACACGACCTCACAGTCTGTTGAGTTTTCATTTGATTACGACTCTCGTGTTGTTGTTTTTGTGACATGAAGAAGAAAGTTGAGTCCAGACAGGAAATCGTGAGAATTCCTCGTCTGTGTGAGGAATCAAATGTTAAAGAGAGTCTCTGGTTCGCTGAGTTTTTAAATAGGAAACAACATTAACAAAGTAGGCAGCCCCACAGAGCAGCAGGAGGAAGCTCTCCTAATTTGTTATTTAAAGTTATGGAAATGTAAGCCAGTGACGGGTGGAGGCCCAGCTGCTGCAGCAGCAGTTTTAGACGAGTTAGAGATGGAAGTTAATTTAGACGACGACGGCTAAATTTAAAAACCATCTGTTTCTCTCCAGTTTAACCCCTTTTTATGTTTTCCTCAGGTGGAAACAGCTGGTCAGCTGGTCCAAAGTGTAAACAATCTTAAAATGTGATGTGAGCTGCTCAGTGAGGCTTAAAGGGTCAGTTCACCTAAAAATGAAGAACAAATATCCTGTAGAGCTGTTTATACGTCCAGATAGTTTTGTTGTCAGCTGCTGAGTTTTGGAGATGTCGTTCTGCCTCCTCGTCAGTATATCACACTCGGCTGGAGCCGTCTTGTTCTGCTTCTCCTTCTTGGTGATGACACCTGTTGGAAAGTGTAAAAGACAAATCATGTGATCAAGAGATCATGAATCCATCTCAGCAGGCTTTGAGCTTTGTGCTTGTGGCTGAACAACAGTGTTTGAACCAATCAGTATCCTTTGACACTGTGGGCGTGGCTTAGGTGTGATGATCAGCGAGGGAAGCGACAATGGCGGCTCCTCCAGAGGTTAGCATAGCCGCTATAACATCAGAGCAAAGAGCGACACTGAAGGTTTCAGTTTGATTTACCGACCAGCTCCTGCGGTGTCTCCTGATGTCGATCTGATCAGTCTGAAGTTAACCCGGGACAGACTCTGATAGACAGATGGTTCGTCCAATCACCAAGTATTTCTCGAAGGTGTCTGCCCTTTTCCAAACTATTTCCAAGGACGACCTCCCAGATGGTTCTTTGTAACAAACCATCTGGTGTGTCAGGTCACCTGCACTTCAACGTGCCGACCTCATTCACATGAATTAAACTCCATCTGAATTCGCACACAGATGCAGCAGACTTCGACAACATGTCTAAAACTGTGATCACGTGAAGGCACCATCAAAAATCATAATCTCCCAAAACCCAAATCAAAACCTCATAATTGTGGAGCAGAGTTACATCATCTGAAAGCCGTCAGCAGGATTATCTATCAAATGAGCAGTGAAAGCCTTTCTGCCTCACTGCCTCATCGTCTGTGACAACCTGCTGACCTCCGCAGGCTCATCTGTGGTGTTTTAACTCAAACATTAAGTTTAATGTTTCACCGTAGTGTTGTCGTGTGCAGACGTGTTACTGAAACTGTTCTGGGTTCAGTTTGTCGCAGGAGCTCAGCAGTCCGGATCAGAGCGCCGAGCTGAAGCTACAGAGCCGAGCCGTCCACTGGATGATCCCTCGCTTCCCCGGAGGAACACAACTGTCTGCTCTGTTCAAGGTGAGCACGCACGCACGCACACACGCACGCACGCACGCACGCACACACACACACACACACACACACACACACACAGGAAGTGCAAATGGATCAGTGTAGCTCGAGGGATGCTAATATCAGTCAAGGATTAAAATTAATTAACTGCCATCTATTTTGATAGTCAATAATCATGTGATTGACTTGTTACAGGAAAAGAAAGTCTAAGTTCTCGACTGTCCGCTTGTTAAATGTGAATATTTTCTGGTTTCTTTCCTCTGAGATTGAATATCTCTGAGTTGTGGACGAAGATGTTCAAGGACAAAACACTGATCGAGTGATTCAGAAAACAATCAACAGATAAATCAACAATGAAAATAATCACAGTTGCTGTTATTGCTTTTGTCGTCTGAAATGTTTCGGCCTGTAATAACTCTGGTGATCCTCTGACTTTTTAATCTAGCGCCACCATCAGGTCGACAGTTTATGACCAAACATCTGCAGAACTGACGACATTCACATCAGCATCAGCTGTTCTTTGTGTTTACTGTGTACTGGCAAAGTTTAGCGTGCTAATGTGCTAAACTAAGCTGGTGCACATTGCTCAGCATTCACATATTAGCATCATGATGTTAGCACTCGGCTGCATCCAAGTCTGTCCTCATGAAGCTGCTGCACGACGAGAGACTCGACAACAGTTTGTGGCTTAGATGTTTTACTTATTAAAATATTCACAAGTATTCAATTAATTCATTTTTCAATCGACCGAAAATCAGTCAGCAACCTCTTAATAACCGATCAATAAACGTGAGAATCTGCAGCCTCTTCTTGTTTTACATTACAGGAAACTGAACCTGAAATTAAATAAGATTGTTTTCACTTTTCTCTGGTGTTTCATAGACCGAACATTGATCTCCTGATGGGGGAAAAACTGTCAGACTAATCGATAACAATCATTCTTTTATGGAAATTTACTTGGAAATGATTAAGAAATCAAAGGACCTGCAAGATAAAAAGTTTCTGATACTTCAGTTAATTTCTCCGACAGTTAAAAACACCAGAGTAAATCTCTGTACAGGAGCTGACAGCAGCGTTTGAATACAGATAGAAAAAGGAAACACAGAGTGGTTTTTATTTGAGTTTCAGTTTCACAATCAGAGCAGATTTAACTCATCATGACGGAGGCGGTTCAGATGGTTCTGACAGCGGAGAAGGTTTGTTTGTCAGCTCATCCTGACTGATTTCTCTCCTCCTGTTTCCAGCTGGAGGTCCCCGGCCTCAGCTCGGCCTCCATGTTGGAGGTCGGTCCGGTCGGTCTGAGCTTCGAGCTGCCGAAGCTCACCGTCACCGGGCTGCAGATCCGCTTCCTCCGCCTGTCGCCCATCCAGCCCGGCCCGTCGCAGCGCTGGGTCCGATACGTCACCCACTCCGACTCCTACACCATCCGGATTTAACTCCACTCAACTCTGCTCACAGACTGATTGATCCACAATGATTGTTATTGATACATCCAGGACAAATGAAACAGATTATGTAAATGTTCTTTCAAAATAAGATGTACAGATGTGGGTCAGGTTTAATCTGCAGCTTTTTGTTTGTTCTTTTCTCTACATATTTATTTCTGTTTTAAAAACTGGACTTGAATTCAAATCCAAATAACTTTTAAAAAGTTTTGTCTCTCGTGAAGTTTAAACCAAAACTTTTTCCCATGAAGAGGCTGAAACAGAAACTTCATGTTGGTCCAGGTGACTAAAGGAAAACGCTTATTGTGTCATATTGTTGCGATAAAAATGCCTCTATACAGAAGTCCAGAGAGGAAACAACAAGTTATAGTGATTCTTCTAAATCTGATTCATCTTGGTTTGGTCTAAAATGTTTTGCCAGAATAATCTTTCTAACGTCGTCCTGTACAAAGTGTCGCTCTGCCTGCTGGGCTCAGATTATTAAGAGTGTTTAATAATCTGACTTATTCAAAAGAGCATTTTTACCTCATAAAACATCTGCTGGACCAAATGATCTCTCCTGATGGTCCAGATGTAACCTCACAGATGAAACTCTGCTGTTCTGCTGCCGTTCAACTTTCTTTTTCCTCATCAGCTGCGATGATGAAAGTCTCACGCGCAGCTCAAAACCGAATTGTCATAATAAATTCATCTCTCAGTACTTTGACTTCCTGTCTGTGGCTCTCAGCTGGAAGCTCATTGGCTCCGTCTGAACACGCAAATCTTTAAAAATTCATCACAAATGTTCCATGTTCAGTCGTTTGACCAAACAGCTGCTCACTTTACGTGGAGCATTTGTTGGGACTGTTTTCAGCGGCGGATTAATCCACATTTGGAGCTCTAGTGAGAATTTGACGTTCACACTGTAAATAAACACGACTTGTACATGATGTGTTTGTGTGTTTACTCAGGATCAGTTCTGTTTTAAAATGCTGATCTTCAACATTTGTCGCCTCAAACTGTGAGCAGCAGCTTCACAGGAGAAATATCAGATATCAGCTGAGTCAACAAGAAGCTGCAAAAGCAGAAATTAACTTCGAGCACACGTGAGAAAGATTCTCATTCTTGTTGATTGACTACAATCATTTCTGTCCAGTGAGCCGTTTCACTTCTGCTTTAGGACTTCTGTCCGATAAATATTCAGTCTTTGTGGTTTATTGTTGGTTTGTAACCTTTCTAAAGCACCTCTGACCTTTTAAAACTGATAAAGAGTCGCATACTGTAGTAAAACCTGGTTATCCTGTGATGCAGGCAGTGCAGACGATCCTGATCCCTGTGAGGAAGCTGAAGCTGGACTGCAGCAGGAGAAATATCCTGGAGGGGCATCGAGAGGTCGGACAAACACTCTGGACCTGCGACCGAGACGGGTCGGGTCTCTGCGCTCTGTTTAGAAACGCTCAGTCACAATCATTTGAATTCACTTCACACTCATTTGAATAGTTTGAGCTCTGAGTCCATCTGCTCCTGCACAAACTTCCCGTTGTGTTGAAGAAAGAAAAGCTCAGTGATTTCCTAAAATTGCTGCTCACTTTGATCAGACAGATTTGAATGCAGTATTTCTACACTGTGTTACTTTTAAAAGTGCAATAACTGAGTGTTTGAGGAGAAATCTGTTATCGCATGTGTGAGGGAAACATGAAACTTAAAGGTGTAACATGTTCTGTATGTTAGATTGTCAACAGAAGTGAGGAGATAAGATGTGCTGGAGGTTTAAACAGCAGCACATCCTGAACTTCCAGTCAGGACCGCTAGCTGCACAGCTAACTGAGCAAACTAGCAAACGACACCTACAGTTAGCAGCAGCCGAGACGTCACATTAAATCTGGACACAGCGTTGGACGCAGAGCTCGTCCACTTTCAAGGTATGAAAATGACTATAATCCTCCGCATTGTGTCGCCCACAGAGCCGGCTAACCTCCCATTTAGCACCATGCTAACTTTAATAAGGACAAAATAATTAAATCCTGCTTCTGTTCTAGACTTTACAAGTGTTAATGGACCGAATGGCTCAAATTCTGACAGCGTAACGAGACATTTTGTGACGGTTGTGAAATAAATGAATCCACTGTTTTACAGCTGCTTCTTTCACAGTGTTAGCTTATGGGGAAAAAAGTATTTTTGGCCATAACGAAAACCTGGTTACAAGCCCGGCGCTCCACCCGAGGGCTCGGCAGCAGCCCGCCACAGAGAGCTGAAGCCCCGCCCCCTCCGGTTCCACTCATGGGACCTTATGCGATCAATCCTTTGTCTGTTAGTGGACGAAGAGAGACAATTTATTTATTGATCCTGTTTGAATTGTGTTATGAATCGCATGTGATGTTTGTCAGTCTGTCATCAAACTAATTAACCATCAGACTGAGAATATGTCACTATAAAGACGACACAGAGTCGTTAGTGTCGTCGTCTCCTAACTTAAACACTGTAGAGCTGCTCCTGTATATCAGCCGCTCTCAGAACGGAACCAGAACCAGCTCTCCTCTCACAGAACTGCCGTGGTCAATATGAGCAGATTTACTGTGACGTTCATCTTGTTTACGACCTTTTCTTTCAGGTTGGCTCCATGTTGGTGTTGGTGAGATGATGTAGTTCACTGAGCTTCTACACAAAACTAATTACAACAAGCTGACAAACATCATGTGTGAGATCCAGGACACAGTTCAAGTGAGACTGAAGGTGTTTCTGTCTCTTCTTTCACACCAGACGAAAGTTTAATTAAATAAGGTCCCATGAGTGCCTGAATTCAGCTCTCGAATCTGACAGACAATTGTTACATATTGCACCTTTAAGATGAGGTGGAGACCAAACTAGAGCAAAAACAGAGCAAATAAATAAACAAATAAAAAGAGGAGATGATCTCAGATCGTTCCTGCTTTAAAGAAAACTGACTTCTGCACATTCTCGTTGTGTTTCAAACTGTAAATTAAAGGTTTGATTCAGAAGTGTAAACAGACTGTGTGTGTGTGTGTGTGTGTGTTGTAGTGAAGCATCATCGTGTTGAGTCACTGTTCATCATGTTGTGTGTCTCTAACATGCACTGCTGCTTCTTGTTGTCATGTTTCTGAGTTGCGCAACGTGATCTGCAGCCGCTGCACACACACACACACACGCACATGCACGCACGCACGCACGCACGCACGCTCACAGAGATCCTGCCTTTGCGGAAGCCCGAGCAGCAGCCGAGGCGGCGCTAAATTAAATTAGCATACTAACTAGTTAGCTGTGCGCCGATGTGGATGGACGGGTGAGCGGAGCTTCCTGAAGAAACACACATCTTCTAAAGTCGAGTCTCCGCCGATTCCGGGCTCATTTTGTTGGGATCTTGCTGCCGTCCGCCTGCCGAGGAGATGGGGGACAAGGCGGGCACCAGGTAGGACGGCGAGGCTACACAGGCTAACAGCTAGTTAGCATCCCTTCTCACGCACTTTGCTAACGCTAGCCGAGCTGCTGCTGGCCCGGGCGGGGGAGTTTTTCTCCGCCTGTGCTGCAGAGATTTACCCGCTTTATGAGGAAAAACCCGGCACGAAGATGACCGAGCGTCCTCCTGGGTCGTGTTTGAACCGGCAGTAGGATGACCTCGTTCACAGGAGGCGAAGTTAGCACAGCAGGGTGGGGTTAGCTAACCGCGATACGTCTCCAGCGGACCGGACGGTGAACCAGCCTCCGATCAGAAATCTGTCAAATCTAGATATCTTGCTAATGTGCCTATTTTATAGCAATCGAAACAACAGACACACTAGTGAGACCTGCTGTTTAATCCAGTGCACTTGGATTGAGTGCAGCTGCCTTTGTTCACATATAAAATGAATTTTAGTGTTGAAGGCAGGAATTCCCACGGTGCCTCTCCAGCAAAATACGGCCGTGGTGGGCGGTATCGACCAATGGAAATCCATAGTAAAATGCAAGAGTTTATTGAATTAAAGTGCTGCTTGGTGGATGGTATCGGTGCCGATTTAGACGGAAGACTTAAGTTATTCGTAAAATACGTGGAGTTTAGTTCCATCTTGCTAAATACACACGGAACGTTTAAAATTTAAATATTTTCGGATGGAGGCTGGTGCGACCGCGAACACTGAGGGGCTATGTGGGTTAGCCTGCTACCAATCGAAGCTAATTTCGGGTATGTGGGTTCCGCTTGTGCTAATTGGCTGTAAATGTGTTGGGGCGAGTGTGAAGGCTTCTCCCGGTGATGAGACCTGATGAAGATGAACCAGTTCAGATCTGGAGTCAGTGTGAGCAGGTAAACAGTGGAAACGCCTCTGGCTCGGGTGCTTCTTGACAGATGAAGATGGTGTTTTGACACAGTTGAATATATTTACATCCAGACGGATCACTTACAGCCTCAGAGTGCTCCTGTTGTGTTTTTATACACCCCGTATTTATCATATCACTGCTGTGTTTGTCTGCTCTCCTGCCTTGTTTTGGTCTTTAACCTTAATCCAGATCTGATCACAGTTCAGATCCTGATCACAGTTCAGATCCTGATCACTGTTCAGATCCTGATCACAGTTCAGATCCTGATCACAGTTCAGATCCTGATCACTGTTCAGATCCTGATCACAGTTCAGATCCTGATCACTGTTCAGATCCGGATCACTGTTCAGATCCGGATCACTGTTCTGATCTTGCTTCCAGACTTCTGCGTTACAATTAATCTACAAAATCCCAGAACAACCCTGTATTTTCCCGTTGATCTGCTGCTCAACCAGACCTCATCTATTCGTATTTTTTTGTTTATTGCATCTGAAAATGTGCTTTTCCATCAGTGCAGTCTGGCGTTTTGTTCTCTCCATACTCCTGCACACTGGATTTTAATAAAATGATGACTGTGAGGATAAACTGCTGACTCTCGGCTTTAATCCGAAGCTGTTTACGTGCTGCGTGTTTGTTGTGGAGACAAAGAGCTGGTTATTTTACAGTTTGTGTGCAGAATTGTGCAAACGCTGTGTCTTTAGCTGCGCTCGTCGTCTTTAATCATGCCGTGATGGACAGATTGAAATCTATGATCAGGCCTCTCGCTGACATTTACTCCCAGCTCCGTGTTAACTTTCCTGCCTCGCTCTTTCTCTCCACCCTGAACTCCAGTCACTTCCTGTTAGGAAACAGGTGGGAAACAGGGAGGAGAGGAAACGAGCAGGAGGAAAGACAAACATTATGCAAACAGTGATGACTGTTGAAGAAAATGCTGATATCCCCTTCAGTGTGTGTTTACACGCCATCATACAGGAACTGTGTAGTGTGTGTTATCTGAATACTGATATCTCAGTGTCGACTGCTCCGTCTGTCATGTTGTGGTGATTATCTGACACAACAAACACACAACTGGAGACAGAAAGTTGAACTTCAGTTAACTCCTTCCATTTTGTACAGATTTTCACATGTTGTCAACAAATCTCTGAGGGAAACACTGTGGAGTTGTAGAAAAAGGCACCTTACAGTTAGTTTCATTGTTGGTTAATCTGCAGATGTTTTTTGCGAAGAAATCAACTAATTGTTGAGTTTATAAAATGTCACAAAGTTGTGAGAAGTGCTCATCTGGGTCGTTCAACGACAGTCACCCAGAGTTCAGGACTTTTCTCAGTTCATGTCACAGAATTTCTTGGAAGATTTTGTTCAAACACTTTTACACTTAATCAGAAACACAGTATTGATCCCAGTGGAGGAGGATCGTAATTAAATTGGATGTTTTCTACACATGCGAACACACTTTACATTTACTTTGTATGTTCTCACACTGCACGGTGTGAAAACATGAATTATCCTCAGCAGACTTGATGACTGGAGAGATTTAAATGTCGGACTGAAACAGATTTAAAAGAACCTGATTATTGAATGATGGAAACTGTGATGCAGTGGAAGAAAAACAGGCTCGCTGGGCAACACGTCACTGTTGAATTGTTTATGGTGATGTGACATGAGTGTTGCTGTTTCCTGTGTTAAAGGCTCGTTACAGTGAAGTTAGTGTGAACTTGCCACACACATTACACACTCAGTCACTATCAAACAATACCAGCAGTCATCACACAGTGTTTACAGTCGATATGTTGAGGTATGTGGTCAGCGATTCTGTCGCCCAGTGTGAGTTTTTATCCAGCGCCCGGCTCTACGCTCGGCATTGTTCTGGTCCGGGTCCGCCCGGCTCGTGTTCAGGCCTGTTTCCTCTTCAGATAGATATTTTGACTCTGCTGTTATTGGTCGGTTATTTTCTCATGCGACCACTCTGCTAACACAATGTGAAGTGTTTTTTTCTTCCTGAGCCCTGAATGGCTTTTTGCAGCACTTTTCTTAATGTGCCATGTTGATTCTGTTCAGTACAACAGTGGCGCTGGACCGGCTGAGAGTGATCAGCGTGACGCAGCCGAGTCGTGAAACAACTCCGTGCTTCAGTTTCTTCATTAGAACAAGCGTGGCCGGCCCGGGCCCGGTCGTCAGAGAACATTTGTTAAAGTTGGGCTTTCCTCTGCAGCAGAACTCTTCAGAGTGTCTGCAGCTCAGCGGGCGGCACCGGACTGAAGAACCATCTCTCATTCACACTGAACAGAAACCTGTCGCTCTCTCAGTCCGTATGTGTGAACAGCCTGAGAGGATCAGCCAGCAGAGATGTGAGGCTGGGGTTCGTTGTGGAGCAGCAGCCCGTGAATATCTTTAAATGTAATCAGTAAAATCTGCAAATCATCTCTGGGAACCAGAGAGAGACCAGAGCAGGACTGATACCATCAATGTGTAAAAGCAGAGCAGCTGTGTTTGGTGCCGGCTGAAGGCAGGACAGTGTTTTTGGGTTTATTTTTGTTGTTGCTGTTTTTTGGTTTCAACCCTGAAAACGGCAAATTGCATTAGTGAGCGAGTAACAAAATCAAAGCATGTCCTCCTGGAGATGAGCGGGGGAGAGAGGAGGCCTTATTCCTGACATGGTCCTGGATTTAACTGCGTGTTTGTCAGTTGTGAGTCGCTGCTGAAGACGACTCTGCTTCAGTCAGGACGAGCGTGACTGAGTTGTTCTGCAGCAGAACATTTACATAAAGTTAAACCTTTTATTAACGTCTCCAGGTTGAATTGAAAGGCGTCTTGTTGCATCTCCAGTGTTTGAAAGTCTGTGTGTGAACAGGATGTTTCAGGCCGTAACACCAGTACGACCAGTTTTATCTCATAGAGCAGCGACAGAAGTAATCTCACATAGTGCTGAAGCCATTAGTCAAGTGATGTTAATCACCAAACTGTAGCTTCAGCCTGTGAAAACAGACGGGACCCGTCTGCTGTTCACATGATCCTGTTTCAGTCAGTCCGAGATAAAAAACACGTATTCTTCTTACAGCAGAACTCTGAAGCTTCTGTCCACTTCGTTTTAAGAAATATTGTTTGTATGTTTCTGTTTCTTTCTTTTAGAAATAACTTGGAACAATATATTTGTTGTTTTTATATTCGGAAAAACATGTCAGACTTAAAGTTTGACTTAATTTTGTTACTGACTATAACGGCTGAGCTCAGGTTGTTCAGACGTCAGAGGTACGCAGCGTTTGAAGATCCTTAATAAAACACCAACACAGGTGCTGGACGAGTTCAAACCGTTAACTGTGTTCTGATTAAAAAGTAGCTGATATCTCTGAACGTAACGCTACGCGACAGATGACATGATGGTATCTGAATATTATTATGTGATGTCGAACTCATAACAAATGACAACCACCGCTGTATGATCGACACCGATAGTGAACCACAGAGGATCAGAGTGTTTTGTTTGACCTCAGGGTGAGGAGGATGTGGGCGATGACGAATCCATA
The DNA here is from genome assembly GCF_904848185.1 of Acanthopagrus latus. Lineage (NCBI taxonomy): Eukaryota > Metazoa > Chordata > Actinopteri > Spariformes > Sparidae > Acanthopagrus > Acanthopagrus latus. The sequence goes on along the minus strand of NC_051051.1, from coordinate 26,120,689 downwards.
GGAGACTAAAATACGGTAAATATTGTCACCTGGGCCAGAAAAAGATAAAGAGCCACAGAGTCAACAGAGTCTCTCTGAGAAGTTGGGAGAGTTTCAACTTCAAGCTTTTAGAAACAGCCACGCAGAAAAAGGCGGCGCTCAGAAAAATGATGCTGCAGACAAAATAAAGCATCAGATCGTCACATCTGAGCACAGTTTGTGCACCTTGGCCCTAAATGTTTTTGAATGAATTATCTGTCATCTTCAGTGTTTCATTCCTCGTGCACACCAGCAGGTTTTTAATGTAACAGGTGATTATAAAAAGTAACATCGTCTTTTGTTTCCTTCACACGAGCGGTTCGGTTGGTGTTGTTGAAGCCTGTCTGACGGCTTCTGTTGCAATGCCCGGTGGACTACTTGCTATGTTTAACTCTCATTAAGTCTGCGTGTCTGTGACGATGGCTGGTGAGTTAAATGTTATCAGGAGGGACAGGAAGGATGGGCAGAACCGCCAAAATAAGACCCATGTTATGAGGAAGTGGTTTTCTGTGGCCTGGGTTGAAGGTCGTGTTTAGGGATTTCCATTCTTCCTCTTGTGTCGAGCATCAGATGTTTTAACTGTTGATGAAGCCACTTCAAGGCTGATGTTGAGCAGGAAGATGAGTGACAAGTGTTTGTGGGCAGCAGCTCATCAGACTGAAGTGTGATGACTGCTGCAGAGGAAGTGCAGCGAGGAACCGGTCCAACGTGAGGAAGTGCCGTCGACCAGGCTGCAAGCGAGCGTCAGAGTCTGAGTTTCTCTGAGTCACTGCGCTCACAGTGTGAAGTTCACTCTGCCTGTTGTTTGGCTAATGAATAGCTGTTTGTTAGCTTAGTTTGGTGTCGAAACGTCTGAATCGGCATGAAACTGTTCTGATCAGCTCTGTGAACTCTGCACCAAAGGAAAGACGGTTTCCTCTGTGAGCAGAGGACACTTTGACCTGCTGCTGTCGACATGACATCTACATTTTGTATACAGTCCAACTGACGGTCCGAAGGAAGATACACAAACATGAACTATCCCTCATTTCACAGTTTAAACAGCGTGTGGTTAGTGTTGTCACCACACAACATTCTTCTTTCTGAATGTTAGCGGACTGAATGATTTAAATTCTGATACTGAAACGAATCGTTTCACGATAGTTGTGATGCTCATAAACAGTTAACAAAGTTAGCTAAAGTAAAAGAAGCATTCTTTGGGCCGCGGCGCCTCACGTGATGTCGTGATCAAACTGTTTGATCACTTCCTTCGTTTCCTGGAGACTTGGTGCTCACACAGTCCATCAACAGTTTGTCGTGTGGTTGCTTCATATGTTAAACAACAGGATTTAAAAGATAAATAATTCAATATACATAATACCGCAGTATAGCAGAATCTTTCAAAACTAATATCTTTAATTAAACCCACAGATGATTGTTTCCCCCGACTGAAGCTTCAGATATTCACTGTTCATTAACACTGAAGCTCCAGAGCCCTCACAGTTGTATTTTCTCTCAGACTTGCATCTTCTTTTACTCAGTGTTACTGCGTTTCATGAGTCCTGTTTCTCATGAGACTGCAGATTATTGCAGGTTTGATGTCACGGGTTGACGAGACGAGTCCAATGGGTTCATGTCTGATAACTGGACAGCGAGGACTGAACGCTGTCCAAGTTTATAGACAGCAGAGATTACAGCCAATTAGAGCTCATTAGTCTTTAAAGCTTTCATTTTTGTGCCAAAAGAATCCAAGTATTTGTTTCTTTCAACCTCGGGAACGTTGCATTTTTTCTTTTTGTATTGTTTTTTTTTTGCATTGGAAACATATAAACAACAGAAGAATCCAGCGGTGACCTCTGCGCCCCGGCCCCGGCCCCTGGATCTGCATCTGGAACATCTTACGAAACCTCTTTTATGGTATTATGGGACAAATCTCGCTACTGAAACCACAACTATTGTAATCATCAGAGGAATAAAGGAACGAATGACGACAAAAATAATTAATTTGTTGGAAAAACAAGCCACCATCTCACACACACGCAGCCCACAGCTGGATATAAAGCAGTTAAAATGATCCCGTCTGATAAAAACACTGGGTTCTTGTCCAGGCATGAAGCTTCACATCACAGCGTGCCGTCAGGGGGACGAGACTCTCCTCCGTCTGTTTATCTGAGCCGGCGTCCCTGCAGACCGACCTGCTGCAGGTGGATCAGCCGCCGCTCGCCGTTGATCCGCCTGGAAAGTTTTGGAAGCAGCCAGCCGAGCGTTAAAGCGTGTTTACACGCAGCCGGCTGTTTTCTTCAAGAGCTTATTCCCACGGCAGCCGGTCCGGCCTCACATCACACTCACGTTGTCTGCAGAGATAAACATCTGACGCTTGCGACAAGAGTTGTGAGCGTCAGAGATTGAAAACAGAGCGTCACGTTTCAGCTGCTCTCACGGGTTCAGATCCTGAGTCATCTCGGCTCGGGTCTGAGGAAGTTCAGCCGCTGTTCAAGTTTAAGCTGTGTTGGATCTCACATTGACATTTTAATGTACAACTAGAGCTGAAGCGATTGGTTTATTGATCTATCAGCCAGTCGAGTAAACTGTTTAATCAGATTTTATCACTGTAATCTGAAACTCTTTGCACTGTTGGTTTGTCAGAACAGGACAGTTGAACACCTCTTTTTGGGCTTTAGGAAGGAAGTTTTCCTGACATTTATAAACCAATATTACCAATACTGTATACCGATATTTTAGTTTGTTAAACACATAAATACAGGGAGGGATTGCAGTCGTTTCTGTTTTAAACCGGTACACCAGGAGGAACTTCAGGTTTAGGAACTTGCTTCATGTTTCTTGTCATTTCTCAACGGCCGCTGACATCAGTCGGATATCTTGTCAGTATCTGTGTCAACCTCCGCTTGTAGTAATTGCATCTTGTTGATGGATAATTTCTGCTGTTTCAAACTGTGAACAAATCTGCACAAAAACGTGAGGAAAGGGGCAGAACCTGAGTATATATTTTGTGTCATTTTAGTCAAAGAATCAAATCCAGTCGGTGATTCTTTCAGTCTGACGATCAGTGAATGTGTAAAGTGGCTGCAGTTGGATCTTCGAGTCACGTTGAGTCGGATTCTGATCTTGACGTTGGTTGTTTAGATTCTCAGGCCGGATGTGAAGAGTTAATCTGCGTCTCGTCTAACGCAGACACATTAAAGTTTGCCAGAACTGTATGATGAAAATTGTTCCCAGTGTTCTGCAACCAAAAGTATTTAGAAATGTTTGACTTCGTCACAGCAGCCGTCACGTCTTCTAACGCTGCCATGTAAGTTATGGTCCTGATTTACTGCTGAACATCAGTCTCCAGATTTCTGCCACCACAGACTGACTCCAGATTACTGACGAGAAAACGCGGGAAATTCTTTAAGCAAAACATTTTCCAAACATTTGACCCGGTCTGGGCAGATGGTCGCCCAACACCGAGTCTGGTTCCGCTCGAGGTTTCTGTCTGTTAAAAAAGCAGCATTTTCTCACAGCTGGAGGAAATGTTGGCTGTCTGTAAATAAATCAGAGTGTAGTTTAGACCTTTGCTGTAAAGTAATGATACACAAATAAAGATTGATTGATCTCCATAGTTGATCTGCAGCATGTGCTCAGCTCCACTCACCACCGCAACTAACAATTACTACTTGATTAATATTAATTCATGTGGCTTATAAAATGTCTTAATGGAAAAATACCTGTTGCACTTTCCAAGCAACAAGATCAGTGTGGTCACATAAAGGCTCCGGTTGTTGTTGCAGGTTAAATGCCTGTAAATTTACTTATTGTTATGAATCAATTAATCAATCAAGTGATTGAATCGCCATAGAGTTGGAAATGAACCATCGCTAGTCAGAAATGAACATAAATGGTCACAATAAAGTCAAACTATCAGTAACATACGACCAGTAACTGACGCTGGAGTTCAAACACTAAGTGACCAGTTCACGATTCTGTTTGTTTTGCTGCGTTTCATGTCACATTAATCTGAATGTTTGCTGGTTTTTCACTGTAGGTCAGACAAAACAAGACATTTAAAGGTGGTTATAGACATTTCTTACTGTTTAAATTGGTTTAACAGTGTAACTGATTGAGAAAATAATCTAAATCCATCAATGATGAAAAACGAGCAGAAACCAGATCCGGCGTCCTCCCTCCACCACAGCTGAGAGCTATTTGTAGAGTTTCTGCAGCTCATTACTGACTGTTTCTGTGTTTCTGTGTTTTCTTGGAGTCGTAGCTGCAGTTAAAAACACCACCGTGATAAACAAGCCTTTAGTGCCAAAACTGCAGTCAGAAAACTTGTAAATCATTTTTAATTTGTGCTTTGAAGTGATCTAAATATAACGGCGGTGTGGAAAGGATCAGCGTCTGTGACAGGAAGCAGCCATCAGCTGGAGCTGCTGCTCAGTTGTAAACACTTTATTGGCTGCTGGAACAGTGAAAGCAGCTTCGCTCGCTTCAGACGTTCCAGCAGAGCTCAGATGTTTGAGTTTCTCCTGAACGATTCGGAGGGTTTTTTTTTTTAACTGTTAGGAGAGGAAACTGCTGTATTTGCTGTTTCCTGTTTGTGTTGTGGTTCATGCAGGAAGTGACCATTTCACACGAATTCTGGAAGCCTCGATGGCTGCGTTCTGTTTGCACTCGCTTTATTACTCGTTCATGAAGCCGAGCAGGCGTCCATGTGATGTTCTGATCTGTACTGTGCTCATGATTATCCCTGAAGGAATATTTCATCCCTGGTGTCAACACGAGTGACCCGATAACGAGTGTTCAGCTTCAAACCTGTCATTTCACACCTGTGATCTGATCTCACTTCCTTTCTACATGCAAATAAATACGGACATGATGCTTTTAACACAAAGACAGAAATAACTTGAAGAATTTGTCAGCGTTTCAGAAAAGTTTGTGTCTCCTAACTCAACAACTCATTAAACTGAATGTTTTTTATATATTTTTTCTCCACTGTTGATGAAGAAGTAGCATATAATGTTTAAACTTGACATGTTAACTGTAGATAAAATGGTTGATATTTGCAGAAATGGAGTGTAAATGGTGAAATCAGTGTAAACGGTGTGTTCACACAGCTGATCAGTGTTGGCAGGTAAGATTTTAACACTTTAGACACAGAAGCAGACAGGCTGGTACAGACATGCTGCCACAAACTGACACTTTTTACAAGGAGACAAACAACTTCAGCTTCTGGTTTAATGCTGAATTTACAAGAAGGCACCGATGATTTTAGAATTTGTTGTAGCTGTTTCGCAAAGTTTGCGAAGTTTCACCTCATGAAACAACTTAAATTGAGCGATTTGTTAAGGGAGTCTGGTGATGTTTCAGTAACTAGTTCTGTCCGTCTCTAAGCAGAAAACCTGAGTGGAAGCGGCGAAAACTGAAATGATCAGACGTGTGTGGAGCATCGAGGAGACTGAAACCTTCCTCACATTAACACATGCAGCCAACAGAAATGTCGTTTTACCGTCACGTTATTTTTGTGCGGTGTTCTATCGTTTGCAGACACACGGACAGTTCTGCTCACAGTTATTAAAAGTTTCAGTGTCTCTGAGTCAGAGTGTCACATGCTTCAATATCAGGCAGGAAAATATAGCTTACTGTCTGTTCTGAGTCAGTTTTAACCAGACGAGACCACCTGAGCAGCCGGGTCTCGTCCACCTGCCCCCATTAAAACTCTGTGCTGACATCCCATAATAACCCGGGTCTTTTAGAGTGGGTTTTCCTCCCAAACCACTTCCTCCCCAGTTTCTTGCTGTGTTGAAATAAACAGTGGGCTTGTTTGCAACTGAGACGTTTCCTCAGATTATTTAGACAAACTGCTGAAACATCTTCACTGTTTTTTTTATGTTTTTTTTTTTTTTTCCTCCTGATGGAGACGAATGGAACCCAAACAAACGGATGACTAACACGAGTGTCTTCTGTCTCTTCCCTCTCGTCTTCTTCCTCTTTCCAAACCTCTCAGAGTTTTCAAGAAGTCGAGCCCCAACTGTAAGGTGAGTCAGACCTTTATTCACTCTGCAGCACCGTGAGGTCGAGGGAATACAGAGTAGAAGCCTGAGGAGCAGGATGCAGTAACGCCACCATCAAAACGGAAATACTCAAGCAAACTGAGTACTTGAGTTAATGTACTTAGTTACACTGACAGCTTAAAATAGTTGTTTTACCCAGTTGTTCTTAAGTGAATATTACTTTTGAATATCATGTGCAGTGTTATTATAATTATTGTTACTACTTCCTCTAACGTGGAGTTTTAGTTGTCTTGATTTGATCTGTCGTCTTAAAAGTATTTTGTTTTATTATTATTATTCTGCACTGATGTCGCGTTTACTCCTTTCACACTTTATATCATGACTGTGTTTGTGTGTTTTGTATGTAGAAACTCTGGCACCATATTTTCCTTCAGGACTAATAATCAATCTTATTTTATGATCTTTTGATTAAATAGGTCAGGCAGCTAAACATAGATGGAGTCAGATGATTCTGCTCGCTCTGCTGACTGAAAGAATCCATACATCTGTGTATGAGTCTGTAGTGCCAGACTGTGAAGATCATTTAGTGATGGTGGTAAACTTGGTCATCAGTTTCTGTTGACCGTGACCAGCTGATCCAGTCGTCATCTGTTGTTGGGATTAAAGTAAGTGAATAAAACGTGGCGCTGTGATTGGTCCGCAGGTGACAGTTTACCTGGGAAAGAGAGACTTTGTGGATCACCTGGACCACGTGGACCCAGTGGGTGAGTCGAAACATCTGGATGTTCGTTCATTAGTATTCAATCGAGAAGTTCAGAAGTTCTGAGGAAGGTTATTAAAGTACAATATTTGCTTTCCACGATTTCCAATTAGTTTTCAAAGCGTGGTTACAAAAAGACTTTGATACATTTTGATAAAATTTCTCTGTTAAAATACATTTTATAGGAATTATTTTGCAGACATGGTTGTATTTAAACAGGATTAATAATGTTAGAACCACTAATCCTTTGCATATGCTTTAAAGACTCATGTAACGTTGAGTTTCTCAGCCTCTCAGTGTTTTGTTTGAGCATTCAGGGCCTCCGTAGTGAACATGATTATGCCGTCATCGCACGGCACTGATTCGTCGAGGAAACTCTTCTTATGAGATAATAATCTTTATACTTACTCTCTGAAGTGTTTTGGACACATCTGCACAGTTCATTTAATGAAATACAGGATTACACCAACGATAATATTCTGATAAATGGCTGTAATTTTCTTAGGAAAGGTCAGATGGAGTCTAACACAGTCTGACTTCATCCTTTTTTAATCAGTAAAACTGAACTTCCTGAGCGTCTGTCTGAGTTACTGTTCCATTCATCCATCCTGAGACGAAGCAAATGTAGAATTGGGACTTTAAGTGAATCGGACTGAAACTAAATGTTCTCCCCAATCAAATTATGTCTGACGCTTGATGCTGACTGATGGAAGAAAAACTGAATAAATATTAAAATAGAGTCAGACGCCCCCAGAAAGGTTTCTGGATTTTGAGGGTTTAGTTTGTGTAACGTGAGCTGTCGACTCAAACGAGGATCCTCAGGTGTGTCAGAGAGCCTCAGGTAGGAATCAGTCTGGTGTGTGTGTGTGTGTGTGTGTGTGTGTGTTCAGCTCTTTAAGCTAGCAACAGTTTAACTCTGTGGACGGTGTTTTGTGATGACGGTGCTGTTTGTCTTCCTTCCTTCCTGCTGACAGATGGCGTGATCCTCGTCGACCCCGAATATCTGAAGGACCGGAAAGGTACGACAGCTTCCTCCCGGACTTCAAAGTGTTTCTTATGAAAGCGGGTCAAGTGAGGTCCGACAGTCGGGTCACTTTAGGATCCGGCTCCAAGTGTTTGAAATATGTCAAAATCGTTTTTATTTAAAAAACACAGATGGCGGATCACTGAAATCAGCCACTTGTTTAGTTACTACTTGCTGATGAAAAGTTCCCTCCTGTAGTTTTTATTCCTGCAGCTGCAGCTCAGTGAGCTCAGACCAGAAACAAACACAAATTCAATAAACACAATAAAAACAACAGAACACTAACGATTATCCAACAGACGACAGGTAACATTTCTGAACCACTGATTAATTCACCAGTTTCTCTTCCTCCTCCTCCTCTTCCTCCTCCTCTTCTTCCTCTTCCTCTTCTTCTCTGTAGTCTTCGTCACGCTGACCTGTGCGTTTCGATACGGTCGTGAGGACCTGGACGTGTTGGGTCTGTCGTTCAGGAAGGATCTCTACATCTCCACCTTCCAGGTGAGAACTGACGACATTTACACAACTACTCAACTTAAAGGGCAACTCCACCAAATGTACACATTAAAGTGTGTTTACAGGTTTCCTCTGTGGCTCCAGAGGACGCTGCATGTAATCCTGTGATGTGACTCAGTGACTCAGTTGCATTGTGGGTAATGTAAGCTAACATGTAACTCCTACAGCACTGTTGGTCAAGTTATGGACAGTTTAAAAACAATAATTGATACGGCAGAAATGTCTTTACATCTGAAAGCCTACATTACCCACAATGCAACTGGGTCACTGAGTCACATCTCTGGATTTGATGTAATTGTACTTATTTTCATAGTGCTTCACACTTTTACTTCATATCAACTCAAAAATCAAATAGTTCCTTTAACATAAGACTATAGAATATGTTTTTCTCTGAATGAATCCATCCAACATTTTTATCCGAGTGCAGCTGAAGTGGTTCGTTTATCAGTCATTTGTTTAACAATTATTGTGGCGTTGTTAAGTCTTTTGTTTACATCAGTGTGGGAGCAGCTTCACAGCTGGTTTCAGATCAGCTGCTTTTACCTCTGAATGTATTTGTAATGATTTGTAATAAAGTTGAGGTTTGGACTGAACAAACACTGTGAACGCGACACTTTGGGACTTTCAGTGGATTAATGGAGAAAACAATTAGCGGATGAATTCAGACTGAAAATGCAGAATAGTTCAAACTGAGCTCCACCTCAAAAACCTCAACAGTAAAATCCTGCTTTTACATTAATGACGAGTCACGATAATCTAATGACATCAGACAGAAGAGGGCAGCAGTCACAGCCTGCAGGGACACTTTACTGATCAGACTTTGTTAATGTTTTCGATACAGGACTTGTGACTGTAACTTGTGATGAAGTATTTTACAGTTCTAGCTGAGTAAATATCTGGAGAAACCTGCGAAGTTAACAGGACATCTGAAGGCTGAATGTGATGATCATCTCTGTCTGTGTCTCAGGCCTTCCCTCCGGTGCCTGAGGAGAGGAAACCCAACAGCCGGCTGCAGGAGAGGCTGCTGAAGAAACTCGGCCAGCATGCACACCCCTTCTACTTCACTGTGAGTCACTGCACGTTTCCAACATGGCGGCCAGGTGTAAGATGGATATTTGTAGATTCATGTCGAGCGATGAGAGAGAGACGATGTGTGAACAACAGAGGTGTGGAAGATTGTGCCTGTGTCGATCATTGATGGTCCGACAGTGAAGTTGTAAAGTAACGCTGCAGCGTCGTGCCTGGAGTTGTGGGCAGACGTGAGGCTGATGTTCTGTTGGAGGGAGGCAGTAATCAGCAGCCAATGATTTTAAAAAATTCTACCAAAAAACAGTTCTTTGAAAGGGAACATCGTGGGGAACACGTCGGATTTTGGATACACAGGTATTGAATATGTGCAGCTTTTATATAGTAGACTGTTGTATTCTGATTATTGGAGGGACTTTCTAAATAAAGGTGAATATAAATGAAAAAGTAGCCGTGTGTAGTAATAAAGAAGGTTGAGGGCACCGTAAATTGAGACGCATTTGAGTCTTGACAGCTGAGTTGGAATTGAATTGTGAGACCAGTAAAGATTTAGACATGTAGTGAACAAGACATAAAGATGTTGGATCAAAAGAGACAAACCACCATTTTTTGTTCATGAACCTTTTAAAGAAGTCAGGAACTGAACCTGCGTTTTGATTGGAGGAAACGACTTTATTCACAAAACTAGGAAGTGCAGCTGCAGCTTCTCTGATAATCGATTTAATGCTTTGAGGATTTTTTAAGGAAAAAAGCTGACTCAGAGAGTTTTAATGTGTTTTTCTCAGGTCATATTCTGCTTTTTGGGTTTTTCATGTTCCTTTATTGTATTATGAAGCATTTATGTGCATGTCCACACCAGATGTAGTTACTCTGCCCCACAGAAAACACTCGAGCATTTACTGGTGTAACTCATGTTTGTTACAATGAAACTGGCTTTATATAAATACATATTTTATATATGTATTAGCAAATATATGCAACTGTTCTGCTGCCATGCTTACCAGCTGTAGCGGCGTTATTTTAGATCACACTACCTTGCTCGGCGTGGCCCGCCCTACTCTGCCTCTGATTGGCTACATCCTGCCAGTTAGATAATCTGCAAGTGAAACTCTCACCAAAGATTGAACGGAGGCCAGATGTCTCACTCTGTAGCTAAAACGGCGCGTTCAAGACACCGTGTGAAAAGGCTGCAGCAATGAAACGTGAGAATAATAAAAGTGTGAACCTGAACATTAGCAAGATATGAACTCTTTAGATGTGAATTATTTCTGGTTTCTAATCAAGAAAATAATAAACAGATAAATCAATAATGGAAATAGTCGTTAGTTGCGACTCTGCATGGAAGCACTGAGTCAGATGAGAGAACAAAGTGAGTGAAGATTATTTAAAACTTTATTTGTCGGTGGCTTCATGACAGTTTTTATCTCAAACAGTTTTTGGGTGGTGAAGAGGCGCTCTGCACTTTGTTTTATTATTTAGTCTGTAGTTCCTGGAGCGTTTCAGTCAAAAAGGGATGACTGCTCAGCAGATTGTCTCCTTTGCATTTATTCAAACCCGCTCGTTCAGCAGTCAAATTTAACACAACGACTGTGTGTTGTTGTTGTTGGTTCCTCCTGTGTATTAAAATCAGCTCTTCAGAAGTTGAGAAATGTAAACAGGAATTTGCACAAAGTCACTTTAAGATGTTCGGCTTAGTTCCCAAAGCTGTTTGACTGTAAATGATATGACGGGGCTGTTTTCACAACACTGCCTCAGGCTCTGGATGGAAAACCATGTACGGAGAAAATAAGACATTGTTTTGTGGCGCAGTGTGGAGCTGTCTGTGAACACTGCCCCTAGTGTCGGTTTGTTATGTTATTTATGCTGATCAGTTAGAAAGATGGTGTTCTTCAAAGTTTCACAGAGAAGCTTCAACACCAAAAACGTTCAGATGTCATAAAACAGAAAAGCAGCAAATCTTGAGAAAGACACTGGCGTCAATTACTTCTTAATATTCAGCAAGAAGTTGGTTGTAAGTCACCGACATTATGATTAATAACAAAACCACACCAACTCAATTCAGGATTACAAGTCTGTGACTTCATGCAGATCCAATAAAAATCCAGATTTGGAGGATTTAGATATGTTGGATTTGATACTGGATTAGATTGATTGAATTAAAGGGGACTGTTGGCGGAGGTATGCACTCTACTGAACTCTGCAACTTCAACTGAATGAAGTAAAACCACTCACTTTTCTTTTGTGCTTCAGATTCCTCAGAACCTCCCATGTTCAGTCACTTTACAGCCCGGTCCAGAGGACACTGGGAAGGTAACACACACACACACACACACACTAACACACACACACACACACACACACACACACACACACACACACACACACACACACACACACACACTCTTTGCACAGCTATCCTTGTTAGGACATTGACTTCCATTCATTGTGGACAGCCGTTTTCTAACCAGGATGTCACATCAGGACGGACTTCGGTCCCCGTGAGGTCGACTGTTCCTGAAAAGGAAAAGGTCGCAAATTGACCACAAACATGCACACACACACTCAGACCTTCACCTTAACCGCTGACCCAAAAATCAGCTTATTATCAACTGAGGATGCAGCTTTTGTCCCCAATCGTGCAAACTGTCACCAATTAACTGGACTTGAATCTGAAATGTCACACAAATTAGGCTGAGTCAGAAACTAACCCATCGATGCTTCTTTTGACATCTTCTTCCAGGAAATCAGTTTTAAGTTATTACTTCTTTATGCAGATGATCTTGAAGTAAAAGATATATAACATAAATAAATCCAGTAATTGAAGTGCAGGATCGTTCAGACAGATGTGTTAAAATATCTTTGTGTCTGTGCTGAACTGTGAAAACTGCAGCTGAACAGAAAACAGGATTCTGTGAGTCTCAGCAGGTTTAAATATAAGAATATAATGTAAGCAGCTTCCGTGTTGTGTGCTGAGTGAATCCAGGTCGTGATGTTGAACCTGTCGGCCGTCTCTCGTCTCTCTGCAGGCCTGTGGCGTCGACTTCGAGATCAGAGCTTTCTGTGCCAAGACAATAGAAGAGAAGATTCACAAGAGGTGAGTTCACAGAGCGCCGAAAAACACGTCAGAGGGAAACGGTAGTTATTTTAGATCCAGAGTTACGACGAGCAGATCGTAACTGAGAACCACACGAGGTTTTAAATCTGTCTGTGCGTCAGCAGGCTGTGGATGAGGGCTTTTATTTTGTAGACACGTTAGGTGAGCTGACAGCTGGTTAAAGTCAGGAGCAGGAGGTGTTTCCTTTAGGCCTGGACTGTTTTCAATCCTCTGAGTGTGTGTGTGTGTGTGTGTGTGTGTGTGTGTGTGTGTGTGTGTTTGTGAGTGACGAGGCGACCAGATTGAACTCAAGTGTTGAATGTCTGCAGGAACTCGGTGCGTCTGGTGATCAGGAAGGTTCAGTACGCTCCAGAGAAGCCTGGTCCTCAGCCAATGGTGGAGACGACCCGCAGCTTCCTGATGTCTGACAGATCCCTCCACCTGGAGGCGTCTCTGGACAAGGAGGTACACACACACACACACACACACACACACACACCTGCCTGACAGCTGGTTTGTCATGTTTGTTTGGACAACGCAGATGTACACAAGTGGAGTACAGAGTTAAATGTCAGATCAGTCACAGGAGACTGTAACTGTGCTGCTGAGAACATTTGTGTGATTCTAGACTTTTATTTCTAAGTAAATACTTTACTTCCACCACTGGGGTGTGGAAATTAAATATCACACACGTCAAACTGTCTTTTAGTTCTGGTGGATTTTTTTATCAAACCTAATAAATGTCTCTTTTCCCATGATGCTTTGTGTGTAGCTGTATTACCACGGAGAGCCCATCAGCGTCAACGTTCACGTCACCAACAACTCCACCAAGACCGTCAAGAGAGTGAAGATCTCCGGTACGTTCCTCTGCCCGCCTCTTCCTCTTCCTCTTCTTCCTCTTCCTCTTCTTCTAAAAGTGACGCCTTCATGTGTCTTTTGTCCAACCAACAGTCTGAAACCAACAGTCGTCATTCACCGTCAGAAAGGAAGAAGAAAAGCAGTAAATCCTCACATTTAAGACCCTGTGACCAGATGATTGACAGCTTTGCTTTACAAAAATGATTAATTGTTAATCAAAATAATTGGCAATCAAGAATCTGGCTTTTGGAATCTGTTGGTTCGACAAAAGAAGAACTCTTCAGGTTTAACAGATGATGAAAATGTCGTCAGTTGCAGTGTTACAAGAGTTATTATGTTCCAAAAGTGTGCAGATCAAAACAGAAACAGAGTTGGAGAACGAACGATTTTTCATTTTCCTCATATTAACACATGAAACCAACAGAAACGTCTGATTTCTGTCATGTTTTCCATCTTTTGACCGTTTGAACTGTTTTAATGAGAAACTCTTCCTGACAGGAGAATTAGCTCCACCTGCTGTTTGTCTCCATCAGCCAGTAAACTCAGCAGGAGTGGACGGAAACAAACATTTGTCAAAATGTATATTGTGTTTTGATGATTCTGCTGTTTGATGCTAACATGCTAACTCGTCTTCGTCTCTGCAGTGCGTCAGTATGCAGATATCTGCCTGTTCAGTACTGCCCAGTATAAATGTCCAGTGGCCCAGCTGGAGGCAGAGTAAGTCCACTTCTCCCTTCACAGATAAACTGTCAGAAAAAAGAAATTATTTTTCAGAAGTCATAAAACACCTGAAGGGACGTGATCTTCAAGTCATAGTCGGCCTCCAAAGTCATTATTTAGAAATTCAAAACAAAGACAAAATTGAATTTGACTGAATAAGAAACAAAAAAGGGAATCAGGGCTGGATTTAACTGATTAAGTAGTTTTAAAGAGACAAATTGCTTTAAACTGGATACAAACTAGATTAAAGTGTGTTTAACTGGTTTTGTTTGGCTTGAAACTGGTTTAAAAATGGAAAATAACAATTAAAAGTCAGTCTGTGCTGAGTGGGCGGGGTTTACTTGACCAGTGTGATTGACAGCAGCGTGTCGTCTCCATAGTGACCAGGTGTCGTCCAGCTCCACCTTCTGTAAGGTGTACACTCTGACCCCGACGCTCGACAAGAACAGAGAGAAGAGAGGACTCGCTCTGGACGGGAAACTCAAACATGAAGACACCAACCTGGCCTCCTCCACCATGTAACTCTCTCACACACACACACACACACACAGTGCACAGGTGTGTGTCTGCAGTCACGTGACGACGGCGCTCTGTTGTGTGTTTCAGTGTGAAGGACGTCACCAACAAGGAGGTTCTGGGGATCCTGGTGTCCTACAGAGTCAAAGTGAAGCTGGTGGTCTCCCGTGGAGGGTACGACACACACACACACACACACACACACACACTGCTGACATCACTTCCTGTCTCGCACTGTTTCCTGTAGATGTCATCGTTAGTTTTGGGCTCTTCTTTCAGACTCTACTTAAACATTTGTGGCTGAGCTGCACTCACATTTAGATCTGCAACGACTAATAATCGCTGACTCTGGTAATCAATTAAACAGCTCAAGTTCTCTGATTTCAGCTTCGTCTTTAATATTTTCTGTTTTTATTTACCTCCTCTCTGACAGTAGACTGAATATCTGTTGGTTGTGGATGAAACACAGAATCAATCAAATCAATAGACAATAACAATAATGATAATAGAGGGAAGTTTGAACATCTGTAACTCTGATAACGGAGCCGACAGTTTAAGATGAACCTTCGTTAAGTCGATGTTGAAAGTCACGCAGATTGAGTGTTTCTGTGTGACGGTCAGGACGGATTTACATCAAATCCTTTATATTTGATTGGGTCACATGAAGGTCGGCTTAGTGAACACTGAGCTGGATGTATCCAGGTGTAGAGGACCGCTGGCCTCCACCAACACCTCCATCACCTGAGAAATCAACACACCAGACCTCCGCCACCTACATGCACCTCCTGCGGACGTAGTAATGGACGTAGTTGCCGTGGTTCCCCACATCGCATTTGATCAGATAAATGTATCTCACAGCCTTCCAAATTAAAAATGGGTCACACATTTTTTCGTTACAGGAGGAAAAAGAGAAAAAAACAACAGAACTTGTGTTTTTATTACATTAAACATGAGAACGGCTGCAACTACTGATCATTTTCTTGATTAATCGATTAATTGTTTGGGTTATGATATTGTATAAAATGTGCATCAGTGTTTCTTTGTCCAGTGTTTTGTTTTGTCTACCACACAAACATAATCTGTTTGCTGGCAGAGAGGAAAGAAACCAGAAAATAATTATTCAAGCCAAGAAATCAGTGATCAAACGGCTGATTGGTTAGTTCATTAAATTGGTAAACTGGGTGAAGTTGGGACAGAAACAACCGTAAACGTGGGAAATCATGGCAACAGTTTTCACTGATTTTCGTTAAGTTAACACATCTGGAAAGCTGATGGATAAAACAAACATCTGTTGTTTGCATAACAAACATGAACGCCGCCCGCGGTCCTCCATGTTGGTGCAGCTCAGCCTCGGCTTCCTGCTTCGTGCTCTAACTTCCTGTAGTCAGTGTCAGTTACCGTGGAAACCGTCTGCCTGCTTGTTGCTGTAGTAGCTTGCACTGTAGGTTGTGAACGTGTCGTGCTTTTCATTTTATCTCCCCTCTGTGTTTTTGGCTTTTTGTGTGGCTCCCCCCTCTTCCTCCTCCTCCTCCTCCTCTTCCTCCTCCTCCTCCTCCTCCTCCTCCTCCTCCTCCCCCTGCAGGCTGCTGCGAGGCATGTTGGAGAGGTAAATGTGTCAGAAAAACACAAATCTGCTGTTTCTGTGTCAGTTCAGTGCTTTGAACCAGTTTAAACCAGAGACAAACTGCTTCAAACTGGTTTGAAAACATTTAATACTTTTACATCAAAGTAACTGGATAAAAATAAGATCTTTATATTTTATATATTTGATCACATGTTTATTGATGTTGATACAAATTGAGCTCTCCCTCCATGTTTGCCTGATTGTGTCTTGATAAATCAGCTGTGACTCCATCAGTAGATGATCATCAGGGTGGTGTTGAACTCACCGTGTGTAGTTTATGATCTGACTTCCTGTCTGCTGCTGTTTCTCAGAGACGTGTCGGTGGAGCTTCCCTTCATCCTAATGCATCCTAAACCTGTGGAGCCGCCGGTGTCCCGCCCACAGTCAGGTGACCTCACACACACACATCCTCTTTATGTAACTCTCTCTGGCCTTTTACATCTTTGTCTTTTCTTTATCATGCTCTGAATTTCCATGGAGACGCGAAGCAGTTTCCATGGTAACAGCGGTGTGACATGCTAATGCGTGTGCGTGTGTTACAGCTGTGCCGGAGCTGGACCCCCCCATCGACACCAATTTGATAGAGTTCGACACAAAGTGAGTATCAAGTCTTCTGAAGAGTGTTTGGAGAGGGAGAAAATTAAACAACACAACTTGCTGATCTTTGTAATAATCTGAACTCTGGTGGATTAGAAACAGGAAGTTGTGATTTCTTGGTACTAACGAGCCGCCTCTCGGTCTCACAGCAGCATCTCCCAGGACGACGACTTCGTGTTCGAGGACTTCGCTCGCCTGCGGCTCAAAGGCGTCGTCGACGACAAAGACGAGGACTGCTAGGAGCTCGCCAACCCTTCATACGCTCGCTTCGAAACCACCACACACAAACACACACACACACACGCACACTTACACACACACTCCTACACTTCACGTTACATTCCCCGGTGGAGGGGATGGATGAGGGCATGTTTGGACGGAGGTGGTGTTCTTCCTCTCTTGCTTCAGCCATTCGTCACGCCGCCGCCGCCATTTTTCGCCGCCGTCTTCTCCATCTGTCTCCTCTGTTTCTCTTTTAGCTGAAGGTTGAAAAACTGTAACATGTAAAGCAGCTGCAGGACATGTTGGCGGTGAGGCTGCGCTGTTTGTTTCTGTGTCGTCAGGGCGATCAGGCGTGGACGGGAACATGTGAAGGAATGATGTATGAAGAGTCGCAGCAGCTGCAGCGTTCGTCCTCTTTTATTTTGAAACCTTTTTTTGAATGTCGACCGTTTCCGCGGCGAAACAAACAGAATATATATTTGAAACATAGAAAAAAAAAAAATCTTGTACGAGCAGTTGAGGTCTGTGTTGAGTGGTGATCGCCGTTTTTTCTTCAAGTAAATACTGTAGATGATTTTTACATCATGGCTGCAAGAGGAGGAAACACACACACACACACACACACACACACACACACACACACACACACAGTCTTACACAGGCGACTGGAGTTCGATTTCACCAGCATCCACTGTCTCACGCTCTCGTCACGCTGAAGTTTGTCATCGCGTTCGCTCAGTTGTTTCTGTTTAAGAAACGTTCCAGCGCTCATCGAGTTGTTTCAGTTTCTTTAAAACTCTTTACGTCTTTGTTAAGTTTAACAACACAGCAGGTCCGGTGAGGAAAACATCACCAGGAACGTTTTTCTAATTCGGGATTTCAGATGATTTAAACAAAATAAACCCTGAGGTGGAAAGTCTGGTGTAAATTTAACAAGTTCCTCAAATAACTCGGCAGTGTGACGTTTACTGAACATCAGTTAAAGAGGAGGAAATATTACATTTGTTGACTTAGATTGAAAATAAGAATATAAGAACAGCTGTTTGATATTTAGAGAAGAAAGTTGTGATGTTATGAGAATCATTACTTTAGAAGTTGTAACATCACAAAACTAATGTTGTAATTTTACAGGCAAAAACTTGAAATATTTCTAGAATAAAGGCTGATTTTTAGAAAACGTTCCCAGTGAAGCTCTTGAAGGAAATGACTCACCAGAATACAGTTTGATTCTTAAAGCAGGTATTTATTTTTACTCTTGGCCCCGTCAGGTTTTAACTAGTTGTTGGGAGTGACGCTGCCCTCTAGTGGCGCCTGTGGACAACAGCTGAAGTTTGTTTTCATCGCATGATTGATGTTCAAATCTAGTTTGATCGATTTTCAATCAGCAGTTGAATTCTGGACACCCTCAGTCCAACAGAACAGGTTCTTCTCCTTTGAGTCTGTTAGTCAGAATAAATCCAGAACCTCACCAGACTTCTTCTTCTTCTGCTGCTGTTGTTTTCCTGTCGCCTCTCCAGCTCGTGTAGCTGCAGGTTTGTTCTTCAGACAGGGAAGTTAATCGATCACAGATGAGGATGAAGCGCTTCATTCTTCTGTCTTACTCACCTGACTAACACTAGTGTGTTGAGCTAAAGTTTTCCACCAGTTAAAGTCAATAAAACTGAAACAGTTAAACTGTTTTTTCAAAGTCACGATTTAATGATTTCACCTTCTGCTTCTTTCTGAACACCAAACTGTCTTTGTTGCTTTAGAAGGTTAAAATAAAAACCTCGATCGTGCTGGAATCGTTTTTTAAACTCAGATCAAACTTTAGACTCGAGTCGGACCTCGAGTGACGGAGATATTTCACCTTCATCTGGTTTAAACTGCTCTGGTTTCTGTTCACTCGTCTGTTTCTGACAGTAAAACTGGATTTCTCTTCTGTTCCTGCAGCACCTCATCAGTTCTGAAGTGCTTTAAATCTGATTCTAAATCTGTTTCTACTGTGAGTTTTTATCCAATCACAGAGAGCCGTCAGCTGAAAGCGCCTCTGACTCGACCCGGTTCAAACGATCAAACTGTCATCGTCCGCTCGTTAAACAGAAACACTGCTGCTGTTTGTCTTTTATCATCATCTCTCTGTTTTAGATCCTCACCGACCCAAAAACACTTGGAGCGAATCCTGAACGTACATTCAGTGTTTTATTTTAAAGAGATCGAGCTGCAGCTTGTAATTTAAGAACCACAGTAAACTGCATTGTGCCTTCAAGATCTTACTGTTGCCAATAAGACGTCTTTTAATCAGTTTTAGTTTGGTTTTAGTTTTTAGTAGCTAAACGAATTTACAGATTCAGTTTGTAACTTTTTTTTTTTTGTTAATCAGCTGAACTGAAGGAACCTCCTGTAAGTCGATAAAAAGGGAAACGAAATGCCAATTATTCATGAAAATTCAGTGTTTTTGTCATTTTCAGACTGTAACTAAAGTCTTTAAATATCGAGATCATTTTGTGATAATTATTATAAATTTTGCCAATGAAATTCAAGCCTTAGCTGTGAGTGTTTCTGCCCTTAATTCTGTCTGTCGGTTTTGAATTTAAGAATATTATGGTTACATAATAATAAAAGAGTCGACTCCGTGACATCTGAGCAGTTCAGTGTAGTAAAAAAATGCCATGAAACGAGTTTGACCGACTCGGGAACGACGAAGAAGTCGACCTTTCTTTTGTTTTCAGCCAAATGAACTCTCATCAAATTCTGGCTTTGGTCCCATAAAATGAAAACTTCATCGTCAGAATAAAACGCCAAAAAAGATAATTTTGTGAAGATTATCGATACTTTTACACGTGAAATTCTGCCTGAATTCTGCCTGTCAGGCTGATGTCATGAAGTCGAACTGTGACTACTTGATGTAACTAAGCTGGATCCGGTGAAGAAGGCCATGAAATGTGTCGAAAGCCTCAGGAACTGTGAACAAGTCGGACGTTTTTTTATTTTCTTTTCCTCAACTTAATCGCCGTAAGACTTCTCGTAGAGCTACACTGCAACTTCTTCTCTTTAAAAACAAACATCAGTTTTATCTCATTAGACTCGGTGTTGTGAATTATCGCTGTCATGAATTGCCTTTTTTCCTTTGACTTTAACCTTGTAGATTACGTTTCATCCTCTGAAGGACTGAATTTCTTGTAAAATGAGAACGAACTGTGTCCTGTGAAACGTTTTACTGACTTCAGTCAACACATTTCTGATATTTCAGCTGATTTCTCTCTTGTATCTTACTTCCTGCACGGGTCCAAACATCAGTCTTATCGTCAGTCTTTAAGGTCGATGCCATGTGACAATAAATGACCAAATTAAACACATTTGAAGTGCCATGAAAACCTGCGATGAGAGATGTGAGTGAACAAACAGCAGCAGTGTTTCTCTTCAGGTCCACCACATGAACCTCCTGCCTCGTCTTCTACCGGATCATCGTCGTCATCGTCGTTTAGTTTCATCGTCTTCGTTCAAACTCAGATGTGATGTGAAGGACTTCGGGTTAATTCTCCTCGACTGGATCTTTTTTCTCTGTATGTTCATTCTTAAAAAACTTTTAAAAAAAACAAAGATGGCTGAAAGTAGTTCAGGGCTTTCTAGCGTTTGTTTTGTTCGTCGCCGTCAGATTTGTCTCTTAACGAGTGTTCTGTTAATTTTCCCCCCAATAAGCTGCACAGATCAACATTTCACACGACACAAGAGCACTGCACTTTCATTGGACGAAACAAACCCACAGAACTGCAGACGTTTCTGTTTTGGTTTTTGTTTTTTTTTGGTTTTTTTGGCTTATTTCAGGAGACAAAGAAGAAGAATGTTGATCTTTTTTTTTTTTTGACGCTTGGCCATTTTTTTTTTTTTTTGAGAATTATTCGCTGTGGTTTTTTGAAAAGGCTTCACACAAACCAACAAACCTTTTATTTTTTATTTTGAATCTTAAAAACTGCCAAAATTCCCTCCCTTCCTCCTTCGCTCAGTCATTGAAGCTGCGACCGTCACCCAGAAGGGAAGAAGAAGAAGAAGAAGAAGAAGAAGAAGAAGAAGAAGAAACGGAGCATGTTTTTTAATTCTTTGATTTTGTTTTTATTTTCCAAGCAGTGCTGTGAATCGTACGAGCTGTGATTCTGTCCTTATTTTGTCGTGCATATGTGGGGTAACTTTGCTAAGTGTGAAAATATTTTGACAAGTGCCACGCCCCGGCCTGTGCGATGCTTACCATAATGTCTATAAAACAGGAAGTGATTTCTGCTGGTGGGACGAACACCAGAAAAGATAGAATTATGATTATTATGCTTCTGATTATTATTATTATTATGGTGACTATTATTATTATTATTATTATTATTATTACTTCTACTGTATCATCATTGCGACCATGATTATTCTCATAATCATTTAAGAGTCTATTGTTTTGCCATGTATTTTTTAATTTGAGATTTTTATTTTAGTTTTCTTTTTATTATTAAAGGCAAAATGAACTAACAGAACCGGCTGCTGCCTCGTTACTGTGCCGACACGTTTCTGTAGTCTGCAGTCTGCAGCGGTTTATTGATTTGTAGACAGAAAGATGTGAAGTTAAAGGAACAGTTCACTCCAAAAACATTCAAAAAACAAAAAAAAAGTCTTCATCCAACATAATCCAGGTCTCTGGAGGCCCTGAGGTCACAAACTGGTTTGAAGACGTTATTTTGACTCTGATAAACCCAACGAGCTGTATGGAGCCATTTTAATTGTTTTAAGGTCTCCAGCTGTTGTTGTTTAGCAGAATGATGCAACTCTGTTTTACTGTGAAGCTCCAGAACTTTTCTGTTGATTACGACACTTCACCTGACTTCATATCATCAGGTTCTGAGACGATGTAGTTCACTGAGCTTCAACACAAAACTACATGAGCTTCGATTTTAATTACAACAAACTGACTGATTCATATCACAGTTCAAACAGGATCAATAAATTATTTGTCTCTTCACTACCAGACAGTTTTTTCTGATATTAGGTCCCATTGAAGAAACCAGAAGGGGCGTGGCTTCAGCTCTGTTTGAGGGCTAGTTGCTTGATAGCTAACAAACAAACTAACAACAAACTTTACACAGTATTTATAAAAGTGTTCAAGCTTTCAGAAACACTTGACACGTGTTACCTTTAGCTGTAGTGTGGCTAACAGTTCAGTATAAACTGGATGCTAACAACAGAGAATCACCATCAGACGTCTACAGAAAGAGTTTAAACAGCTTGATATGCCTCCAGTTTAACAGTTCAGGATGAATATAACAGTTAAAATTTGCATTTTGTGTTCGAACCTGCTCCAGATCTCAGTCAACACCTTCATCACCTGGTGACTGACAGCTGCTGCTGTTTGTATGCTGACTGACACAGATACTGCAGGATTTCATAAACATACGGTACATTCATATTTTCACCAGTTTACCTCGTTGTCACAGTCTTTTCTGATGTAAAACTGAACCTGATTGAACCCTTTAAGACATTTAAGTCACATTAACACAATAACAGGATGAAGTCGCAGCTGAACCTCAACTCCTGTGTACTGCAAGCTAAAATTACTGCTTTTGTCAATGGAGTCTGGTGGCCTTGGAGGGAGAGATAAGTTTGTTTCCCGTTGAAAGGCTGTCTGCTGGCGAGGTTAAGTGGTGGAAATATTTTAAAGTGTAAGTTTATAATGACATTGTTTTTTTATGTGACTGAATCTGCTTTGCTTCTTACAGCAGTAATCCGGCTCCGTCTCCAGTCTGAGGACGTGCAGAACGCCATCTGCTCCAGTTAGACACCAGCAGATACCTGAGAATGACCTCATACAAATCAACTTTAAATAAACAGCTGAAGTAAAGACAGACGTGGCTCAGTTCTTGTTTTGGATGTAGTTTATTGTAAATCAGTGGAACATCAGCAGGTTTCCTCTGTGTGAGTCCAGTCCAGCTTTATCACGGCAGACTGGTGTTACTGGTCGACTCCCAGCATGAACACTGACGGTGAAGAGTGTCGTCTCTCTGGTTAAACAAATTCTAGAAAACTAAAACTAACACAACAAGTTCTTAACGAGCTGGATCAGTTTCTGATGAGCAGTGTCCGGGGTCTTTTTAGGGGATTAATTACAAAAAGCGATTTTGTCTTCAGTCGCGCCGTCATAAAGCGTCGTAGTCGTCGTCGTCTTCGTGCTTCCTCTTCAGCGTCTCGGCGCCGGAGTTCTGCGACACCATGTTGGTGGTGATGAGGATGTTCTTGGAGCCGATCAGAGACGGGTTGATGAGGACGTTGGAGACGGCAGGCGTGGACGGCGTGGCTGGCAGAAGTACAAGAAGAGTGATGGTTTTGTTGGCAGCCATTTTGTTTCATTTACATTGTTTTATGTATTTTGTAACTCATTTTATTTGATACCAATTTTGTCCAAAACACTGTTGAAAATGTTGATTAGATAAACAGCTGCCTTCTTCTCTGAACTTCTGCAATAAACAAGTAAACAGCCAGGTAGTGCAGCTGGTTGAACCCAGATGTTAAACTGGTTCTTACTGGTTTTGGTGGAGGCCGTCTGAGAGGGCGGTGGGATCTGTACGGTGAACCTCTGGCCCGTCAGAGACACTGGAGTTCCGACTTTAGTGGTGACAGACTGGACAGACGGAGTTCCTGTGGAGAAAACACTGGTCAGAACATTCTGGTCCTGTAAACACAAACTGGGTTAACAAAGTCAGAAAACAAATCTTCACCCTGGACGAGACTCACCGATTGTCGGTGTGCTCGGTCTGCTGGAGACGGCGCCAACACTGAGGCGAGGTACTGATATCCTGCCTGCAGACGACGATACCTGGGGGACAATAACACGGCTCAGTGTGTCTATTTAACAGAAAGAAATCAGAATATTACCTGAGATGCAGTAAAAGTTTAAGAGTTTTTACCTTTTTCTGAACGGACTTGAGTCTGTAGTTGGGCGCCGTCAGACAGTAGCGGTCTGGAGGAAGTCGAGGTCCAGTGTAAGGTTTGATGAGCGGGAGAGGAGTCTGATTCTTCTGCCTCGCCACCTCCAACAGGAACTGAACACAGAGATCAAGCTTTCACAAAACTTTACTCAACATACAACAACACAGAACGCTGCTGATGTGTAGAGTTACATTTACAATTTTTAAAAGTTTTCCAGACTTCACAAACATAAAGAGCTGCACTGATTTGGTGACTGATTGATGAGCAAATCAAAAGGAAAATGTATCAACTACACTGACAACTGATTTGTTGATTTTGGTTGTTTTTACAAGAAAAATAAGTATGAACTTTTGACAGTTTCAGTGAAGAACAAAGTAGAAAACAAATGAACTAAAAAAATATCGTCCTGTAATTACAGGCATTTATAGACAATTTCTTGCATCAGAAACTAAAGCTTTTAAAAACTGAAAATGTAAATAAAGAAAAAGAGACACGAGCCGTCAGACATCAACTACCAGCTAGAATGGACACGATTCAGACAAAGACGTGATCGTTATCGCTCTGTGACAGGAGGACAGGAGCGTGAGGATGGTGGAGTCTTACGTCTCGTGGCGGTGGCGAGGTGAACGACTGGTCCATGCGGCACTGGATGGCCAGTTTGATGTCGTCAGCGTCCACGTTGGACTTCTTGGCATGTGTGGCGTAGATTTTGGCGTCTTCTATGATGGTCGTCACATATCCTGCGAACAGAAACAAACAGCTGAGTGACTTTATGTTAACGAGGAGACTTAAAAAGAAACTGATATAAAGAAAAAATGCTCTCAAATACATATATTAGAGTTTTATTTTGCTAATTTGGTGTTTTGAGTTTTTCTGACTTTTGTTTTACGTTGCTTTGATAAGATCTTCACCTCCACTAAAAGTTGTCATGTTTTGTTTCACAGCTCTGATTACAAAAGAGTGTAAAACATGAATAAAACCAGAATACCATCATTCATAAATTAACTGTGTTTATCTTTGTTGCACGCTGACTACAGCTGGTATGTTCTCACCACCTGTGGATCTGTGGTATAATGTGAAACCACAAGAAGAAAGTCTGTTTCATGTTCATTACAAATTCAGCTGTTCACATATAAAAACAGGGCTGTTACTCACTGTAGGTGAACTCCAACATCTGGTTGATGACTCGGGGCTCGTACTCGGTGATCCCCATGTCCTTCAGGATCTGGATCATCACCTGCAGCACACAGTGACGATCCACCATCAGACAACATGATGACAGCAGGGGGAAGAAACACGACGTGATATTTTCAAGATTAATCTATTCATTATTTGCCTGTAAAATGTGAGAGAGATGCCCGATCGTTCCCGGAGTAACTCTTAAAAACTAGGCCGGCAAGATATTGAAAAGAGAAGACATTGCCATATTTTGTTTTTCTGCGATCTATATCTTAAATGACTCCGTCTGTCTCTGTCGGCTTTGTGTGATACATGGACTGATTATCGGTCGCTGTGCATGAAGAGTCACTCAGAATAAACAAACTCACGTAAATCAGAGTAGAAAAACTGTAATATTAATCAGACGTCTCTTGCAGATTACTCATGAAAAATGAGAATCGTGCAAGTTTAACTTCAGTATCAAGCAGCCAATAAAAGTTGTGTTATGACAAGATGACTCACTTTACATTACACATCCTGCAATGACAGTGCTGCTCATGTGCATATGACATGATAAATTGTGCAGCCCTATTTCAAATGGCTTCTTTTGTCCAACCCACAGTCAATAATACGATCACAGAAGAAAAGCAGCAACTCGATTAAAAAACTTATGTACATCAACTAAATGATTTATCGTTGGAGCTCTATTTCAGTCATTTATCGAGTAAAGAACCGTCAAGATATCAGAGATCTCAGAGACTCAAATGTGATTTCTAATTCATATCATATTCATCAGTTGTGTTGTGTTTTGGCCACATAACGTTAGTTTAGCTAGCGATGAGTGTCACACTTGCAGGACGACCAGCAGCATATTATCACACCAACCTCGCGAAAACTGTGTAAAAAAAACAAACTTCACATTTACAGATTTAAGTCAAACTCTTGTGTCGGTTTCACCGTGACACCTGCTACTTCTCATCCTTCTCTGGGGTCAATTTACGGTACTGCGATGTCATAAACTCGGACAAAACTTGCTTTCATCATAGTTAGTGTTTTTAAATTCCGGCAGCGTTCAATTTCAGAGACAAAAATAAGGAAACTGTGAAAAACAACCACAAGTCACTCCTGTTTACACCCACTTCTGCAACGGCTAATGGCTAGGCTAAGGCGCTAGCCGGTGGCTATTGTTGTGAATGGTGATCCGGTGCTAACGTTAGCTAACAAGCTAGCCAGCCACAAACGCATCAGCCGTTTGTGTTAATGGTGGATTTTTAAACAAAATCACGACCAGGGTGAATTTAAACTGCAGCTTAATGACGAACAACCAGTAAAAACTGCTCTTTAACAGCGTTACCTGAGCGTCTTTAGGGATGGTTTTCGGAGCAGACATTTTGATTCTGCACCCCGAAGCGCCTTCACTTCTTCTTCTACGGTTTAACAGCTGAGCTCTGAAGAGCGACGCCTGCTGGACAGGCCGCGAACTACCGCGAGATTATCTGGCAGCTCCGAGATCTCAGCACCACTATAAATACGATACGATACGAATCAAAATACTCAAGTTAAAGTACTGCAATGTAAATTTCACTCATCAGGAAAATATAAGTATCAGAAATAAAAGTAATCCATTTAAATATAACTGTGTAGTGGAACAGAAGTTCCAGGCAGCATGAAAAGACTCAAATTAAGTACAGTTAGTTAAGTACTTGAGTAAATACTCGTATTTACATTCTACTAGTGGTAAACATTAGTGTATGTTTAGGTGTAAATAACGAGTCAATGATTTTATCAAAAGTAATTAATAAATACAGACAGAGGAGTAAAAGCAGAGAAGGACCAGAGCTTTACCATCAGGCAGCCTGCAGGGGGCGCTACAGGAAAACATACATCTCTGTGATTACCTCTCTGTCCTCTGTGTTTCTTTCTCTCTGTCTAATTTACACTGAAATGTTTCGCGTTTTATACAAATACAGAAGTACCACAATATAAAAGCACTGGATTACAATTTAAGTTTGAGGATTTCTTTTTCCCAGCATCATTTGTAAAAACAATTAAACATCAAAACATTTGAAATAAATTGTTAAAGGAAAAGTAAAAATAATGTTGATAGTTTTCATGTGTTAAAAGTTTAGTGTTTGCATCCTTTGGGCAACATAAGTTGGTGACATATCAGCATCTATGTGGATGAAAACAACATGTGTCTTGTGTTTGGAAATCGTTTGAGGGAAATAATTTGCAGGAAAAACATCAGTATAGCCCTTTAAAATTAGAAATCTTGGTGTGACACTTTTCCTCAGACCGGATGCAGGAACAGTTGAGGAGTAAATGCTGATGAAGACGTCAGTGTGAGAAACATTGATAATCTGATAACAAATCTTCTCAGAGGTCATAAAACACGCTCATAATCACCGCTGCAGGTTTCCAGATGATTAATGTTCCCAAAAGACTTTATCTAAAGACGAAGACAGGAAGAGTTCACTGACAGACGTGTTGA
The DNA here is from genome assembly GCF_904848185.1 of Acanthopagrus latus. Taxonomy (NCBI): domain Eukaryota; kingdom Metazoa; phylum Chordata; class Actinopteri; order Spariformes; family Sparidae; genus Acanthopagrus; species Acanthopagrus latus. Next base: position 26,093,139 of record NC_051051.1, on the reverse strand, counting down.
CTCGGCAGCTGATGTGAACCTTCACGTGTAAAGACTGTTCAGGTTGTGTGAATGAACCTGTAGACGAGCCGACGTTACAGAGAGACAACTGATTTAATGTTGTTGTTTCATCTTATAAACAGCTGTTTGACAGCCGGTGCATCCAGTCGCTTCTACACACATCCTCAATCTGTGCATAAAAACCTGGAAACACATGAAAAACAAAACCACACTGAGTGAAAAGATGTTGACATCCATGAGTCATGTGACCTTAACGTCACTGATGACGAGCATCAGATGTGTGTGGAGCGACGAGGAAACTGTCCAGCTGTTTTCTGTTGTTCCACACGTTAAAATGTGCCAGTTTCATACGTATCACATCAACATTTCTACAATACGTGTCGTATCACTTTACGTCTGTTAGCATGAGACCAGCACGTCAGAGACCACTGTTCTGACTGTGTTTCAGTATTTGTAAATGTGATTTTTTGAACATGATGTCTGGATATTTTCCAGCTGTGGCGACAGAACCAGGAACGTCAAGATTAATCATGATGTTTTCCAAACTGCAACCAAGAGGTTTTTTTTTTTTAACCTAAACTGACAGTTAAAGCTAAAGAAACGTAAACATTCAACACATCTGTGGTTTGTAGAAACTTACGATGAATTCTTTTCTGTTTCTCTCTGCTGCTCCTGAACCAGATATCAGCCACAATACCCACAAAATATACTTCAGTTAACACACGTGAATTTGACTTGTTTTTAATGTGATGTTCGCAGGTATATTTACTTCTGTAAGCATCTGAATACTTCTTCACTCCTGTGAAACACACCTGAAGTATATAGAAGCCCATTTATTCCAGTTAAAGGAAATTCTTCTGGTACTTATTAATATTTCCACTGTATTATTATTTATATTTACAAGATAAAAACTAATAATAATGACATTGTAGTGGACATAATTCACTATTCGGTTAGTTTCCTCCTCACTGACAACTGACTGTTTGATTAGGCCCCCAGTGAGCATCAGTGAGTAACCATAGCAACAGAGGAGATCGTAAAAATGAGCAATTTCCCAGCAGTTGGAAGAATTTTTTGGTTTCTTGTTGGATAAACAACTGTAGAGCAGTTAGAGAGAGAAGCTGTTCACTTCCTATTGTTCAACAACTTCATCACCATAAAACATCTAAATATTGTGATAAAAGTCTAAATAATGAGATAAAAGTTTAAATAATGAGATAAATATTCTAAATAATACCACAGAAAGTCTAAATGATGAAATTCTAAATGATGAGATAAAAAGTAAATAAGTATAAAGTCCAGAATCACTCTGTTTGTTTTGTTTTTATCTCCAGCTGAGAAAAAAACTTCAGGTGGAGGTGAAACTGATGATTCACTCTTCATCTTCTTCTTCTTCCATCCTGACCAGGTCGTCCAGAAACAGACTCCAGTCAGAACACTGGACTTTTACTGGTCAGTGTTTTAACAGTGAGGTGTGTTTTTACTCCTGTAAAGGATCTGAAGACTGAAACACAGCAAACACATGTGGACGCTCGTTTCTGCCAGTAAACTGAAGAAAGAAGAAAGCTGAGCTTGATGGAACAATAGTCCTGTGATAATTATTAGAAGAAAAAGGATAAAAATATGATAAAAACCATAAAAATATGATTAAGAAATACAAAAATATGATAAAAAAGATGACAAATAATGACAGAAAAAGTCAATTACGAGATCAAATGTTTTCATGTAACTCACAGTGTTATCATATAATATTCTACATGGGAATATTTGTTTTTAAAAATGATCATTGTTTCTGTCTTAAACCATCAGACATGGACAGACGTCACATTTACATTTTGAATTCAGGACTTTTCACTTCACTTAATTTTCCTCAGCTGTAACATTCAGATGATCGAATAGAAGAAGAAGAAGAAGAAGAAGAAGAAGAAGAAGAAGAAGAAGAAGAAGAAGAAGAAGAAGAAGAAGAAGAAGAAGCTGCAGATTAAACTCACCAGCAGGAGTTGAAACGAGCTCAGACGACTGTTTGACTTTTAACTTGGAGACGAAGCTGCTGCTGACCTGCCTGAGTGTGTGTGTGTGTGTGTGTGTGTGTGTGTGTGTGTGTGTGTGTGTGTGTGTGTGTGTGTGTTCACACTTCGACACACTTTCTTTTTAAATGTAAACGATCTAACTTCAGTTTTTAAATTCTTATTGATTATGAACATATTAATATTAAACACACACGAGACATTTGACCTAAAACTAGATAATAAAACATTTTCTGTCGTGTTTTATCTTCATTAAGCATCAAACAGAACTCTGTTTTATCAACATCGTCGGTCTGAAATAAAAGAGTAAAATATATTTATTAAAATGTTTCTTCTGTCGCTGTCTGTTCACTCAACGTGACTTCAGTATTTCCATGTTGTGCTACTAAATACTTTTACTTCTCACATCAGAGGGAATTTACAAAAGTGTGAAAACAATAATTACAATGTTTATTAAAGACGTGAAGCAGCAAATCTGTCCTCAAACATTAAACACAAAATAAGTTCTGTTGTTTTTCATCTTTGTTTTTTTATCTTATTCATGTGTCAGATCATTTTTATTTCATCGTCGTCGTCGTTCTGCCTCTGAAATAAAAGAAAACTGTGAAAAGTTTATTTTATCATATTAATAAAGTGTGTTTTAATGATATTTTCCTGCAGATCTCCTCTCACTTTTCTTTCAGTTTATTAAATCAGTTTTGAAACTAAGTACATTTACTCAAGTACTGAAGGCAACTTAAGTGAGTTTTTGAGTTACTTGTTCTTTACTTGAATATTTATTTTGTGCTGTTAAATACTTTCATGTTTCATATCAGAGGGAAATGATAGAAGTGTTATAACTGTGAGTTTATCTTCTTTTTTAAAGAAACAGATCACAGTAACACTTCATTCATGTGACAGTTACAGTTGTAATATTTCAACAGTATAGAATCACTTAATTCAAGCTGCAAATAAATTTCAATTAACATGATTAAAAGTTAAATTTAAATTCAAACAGCTTATAAAAGAAATTATGAATTTATAATTGTAGGTTTTAAAACAAACAAGAACATTTGACATAATTTAACAAATGTTTTCTGTGTTTATTTTGTTTTATGTTCAAGTCTATAAAATAAGTTGAGTTTCAAGTTGAACGATAATTGATTATTTTCCCCATAATTCATTAAATTAACAGTTTTTCCCTCGTGGTTTTGAACTTTTACAGGCCGACTGTTTAGAAAAGAAACTCTGAAGGACTTTATATTTTATCAGGCTTCATTACTATTATTTTAATTTAATCTGAGTTAAATAATACTAATAATTAAAACAGAATATGAATGAGATCAAACACAGATGAGCAGAACAGTAAAAAATAAAGAGATGAACAAAAATAATTGAACGTCTCATTTTATTGTCAGCTCGAGTCGAACACTTTGACTTTTAAAACAACAGGAACATTTGTTTAAAACCTTCATGCTAATAATATGAATAATAATATTAATATTACTACTACTAATAACAATAATAATCCCTCAGTTAGTTTTAATCCTCCTGCCTGTAAAAACACGAGGTTTATTATTATGATGTCATGTTCACAGTAATTAATTAAAAGTATCTTTGAAGAAGTTTTAAAGACAGAAAAATGATTATTTTACCTGCTTTATTAAATATTATTATTATTAATGGAGGCGGATTGAAAACCTTGTTATATAAAGTTTGATATAAACTTATTTTAACTCGATTAAAACGTGATTTTAAACTAATTAAACCGTTTAAATTGATAGAAAGACGTCATAAGACTTCCTCATGTTTTCACTGATCAATAACTTGATTGATTTGTGTCTGACAGGCGGAAGTGACGCTGCGTCACTCAGACTGACGACATGTCAGCTCCTGCTCGTCCTCGCGACTCTGTGCCGTCATTTGTAAGTTTGACTCGTTCCTTTGATGGAAACCTTTGAAATGCAGCAGCGGAGTGTCATGCAAATGGAGGCCGACAGAGAGACACTGCAGGCCGGGGGAGGGAGGAGGAGGAGGACCGGGAGGAGGAGGAGGGGGGAGGTCAACCTGCTCCGGGTTCTATTCTTCTTCTGTCGTTAATAAAGTTTACACAAAGACATGCTGGTGACAGGTGTGTGTGTGTGTGTGTGTGTGTGTGTGTGTGTGTGTGTGTGTGTGTGTGTGTGAAGATGAGGAGGAGGTGAGGTGAGGAAGAGAGAGAGGAGGGGGTGAGGAGGAGGGAGGTCAGAGCAATAAAACCGACCATGTGACATCAGCAGCTTTAAACAGACAGCTGATGGAGAGAGAGAGAGAGAGAGAGAGAGAGAGAGAGAGAGAGAGGACAGGTGGAGGTGTGGACAGGTGAGGAGAGAGAGAGGGAGCACACACTCACTCTGAAGCTCACTTTACCTGTAGCTCAGGTGAGAGAGAGGGGAGAGCGGCAGGCTGGATCCGCAGTATGCTGAGGGAGTCCCCTCACCTGGAAAGATGTACGTGAGCTACCTGCAGCTGGATAAGGACCCGACCATGTACCCGCACCAGAACCCGGTGACCCGCCACCCGGGTATCAGCATCAGCCCGCAGAACTTCGCGGTACCGGGCCCGCCGCAGTACTCCGACTTCAGCTACCACCACCACCACCACGGCCTCAACAACGACCTGCACCCGGGGCAGCAGGCCGGGCCGGGCGGCGGCTGGAGCCCGGCCTACCCGCCTCCTCCGCCCCCCCGGGACGACTGGTCGTCTCATCACTACGCCGCCGCGGCAGCAGCCGCCGCGGCCGGCGGGGCCCCCGCCTCGTCCACCGGAGCGGTGGGGCCCCCGCTGGGCTTCAGCCCCCCGGAGTTCACCGGGCAGTCACCTGCGCTGCTGCCCGCGTCCCTAAACGCGTCGACGGGGCAGCTGTCCCCCGGATCCCCGCAGAGGAGGAACCCGTACGACTGGATACGACGCAGCTCCGCTCCGCCCAGCAACCCCAGTAAGACCCGGGACACCCGCAGACCGCTCAGCCTGAAATCAGCCATTTATATTTTAGATCAGTTTGAAACTTCTGTACTGACCCACTCTAACCCAGCAAAACACCAGAACCGCTCAGTCTTCTTTCTCTTCTCACGGACTGTTTAACATTTTAATATAAGTCTGATAGCGCAGTGATACTCAAATGTCCCGACATGTGTAGTCAGCAGATACCAGCAGCCCGACACGGAGCAGCGGCTCTGTATTCATATCAATAGTCTAGAGTCTGGTCATTATTATTATTATTATTAGTATTATTATTATTATCATCATCATCATCATTATTATTATTATTATTATTATTATTATTATCAGCCTGATGAGTTTCTTCGCTGTCAGCGCAGGTTGGCTGTTTTTATGAAACTGAGATAAATTAGAGAGAAAAAGTTCTTAAGTTATTATTTAAAATACTTTATTAGCTGTTTTATTGTTTGTTTCTGGTGTAAAGAGAATAATAAACTAATGCGACAACCAATAGCCTAATATTATTTTATAATAATAATAATAATAATAATAATAATAATAATAATAATAATAATAATAATAATAAGCTGTTGACTGTTATATAATAAATCACCAGGCTCTATATTTTATTGAGTATTATCACAGTTGTGTTTTCAGATGTATTTTGATTTAACTGGAGAAATCTCCTTTAAAAATCCCTCTATTTTAAACGTAATTTTTTAAAAAAGACAGTTTATTTACAATAATATGTTTTCTTCTAGTTTTGGGTGGAACGTCTGTCGGATGTGTGTTTTTCGGCTGGATAATAAGAAGTCTCTGCAGTGAGGGAGTTTTGTTGGACGATGTTTCAGACAGACTGATCGATGCGGGAGAAGCTCCCGCGTCTCGGATCAGACGTGTGAAGCCGGTTTGAAGCTGTTGTCATGTTAACAGAGTCCGGCGGGTCTTTGTGCTCCGCGTGTCTCAGGGAGGAGTTTACAAGACAGATCCCACTTTGAAGTGTGAAGTGTGACCGACCCTGTGTGTGTGTGTGTGTGTGTGTGTGTGTGTGTGTGTGTGTGTGTGTGTGTGTGTGTGTGTGTGAGAGAGAGTGAGTGTGTGTGTGTGTGTGACTTAAAGCTACACCTGGATTCACCATGTACCCGATTATACTCGAGTAAAAGTAAAGATACTGTGTTTAAATGTTGCTTCAAGTCTCAAAAGTAACAGTAAAACTACATTATAGATGTTCAGACATGTTGTAATTTAGATTACAGCATATTACACAACAAACACAATCAAATTAATGTATTTAAACACGTTTGTTGGCTCCATAAACATGTAATCTGCAAAGTTACTAATAACTACAGATATTAAATATCAAGTAAATGTAGCAGAGAGGAAGTATAAAGCGACAGAAAATATAAATACATAAGTAAAGTACAAGAACTTTAACATTTTCCTTAAATACAGAACTCGAGTAATTATTTACAATCCATCACTGACAGTGTTGTAAAAGATAGTAAAAGTAAAAAGATGTTACGTGAAAATGTTACTTTGAAAGTCAATCATATGAAAAGTTCTCGAGAAACAGTAACAGTACAGTAAATGTTAAGATGTGCTGTAAATCAGATTACATCAGGTTACTCAAAACAAAATCAGATACATGTATTTAAAAATGTTTGTTGGCTCTACAAACATGTAATCTGCAAAGTAACTAGTAACTACAGATATGAAATATCAAGTACATGAAGCACAGAGGAGGTAAACAGTGACAGGAAAGAGAAATACTCAAGTAAAGTACAAGAACCAAAAGTTAAACTGTACTTGAGTTAAAATGGAGATATAACATTAAAATATTACTTTGGTGAAAGTGAAAGTTAATCACTTGAAGAACAAGTACCTGGTATTTGTACTCCAGCGTGGTACTTGAGTAAATGTTCTCAACCCGCTGCTGAAAATAGTCCCAACAAATCCTCTGATCGTTATTCAGATATGAAACTTTGCTGGATGTAGACGTTGGGTGGAACCAATGAGCTGAGAGCCGCAGACAGACAGGAAGTCAGACCGTATTCAGAGACGGACTAACGTGTTGCTTCAGTGACAGTAAGAAGAATGTAGAGTAAATCAGACTCGTCCATCAGCTCCTCTCATCAATACTCGAGCTGGTTTAGAGTCCAAACCGTCTTCATGACTGAACTTCTTCTCTGTGTGAACGACAACAAACTGTTGTTTCAGTCAGGAAGGATTTCACAGACGGAAGCAACAGTTTGAGAAGTTTCAGTCGGTGGTCTGAGAGTCAAACGTTCAGTATTTTATCTCCTCATGTTACCTTGAATATCAGACTTTGGCCGACATGTTTCCTTGCTGCATGGTCAGATATCTTCAGTTTCCCGCTCGTACTTTACTGAGTCATCAGACGCTGTTAGTCATCGTGACCTTTACAGAAAGAGAAACCATCGAGACGCTTCCTGCTTCTGCAGCTCTGCAGCTCCAGTGTCCACACAAAACATCTGAAGAAGAAATCATGTGTTTTCTGACAAACTACCCAACAGTTGAATCAATCAGCTGATTGACAGAAAGTTAACTGGCAACTATCGTTATGATTCATAACAACATCACCAGACTCCATTAACAAATCATCTGATTTTAAGAGTTGTTGAGTTAAAACAAACTTATAAACATGATGAAACTTCTTGTTATGAGACTCTGACTCACTGTGTCCTTGTTGTAAATTCAGCATTAAACCAGAAGCTGAAGTTGTTTGTCTCCTTGTAAAAAGTGTCAGTTTGTGGCAGCATGTCTGTACCAGCCTGTCTGCTTCTGTGGCTAAAGTGCTAAAATCTTACCTGCCAACATTGATCAGCTGTTTGAACTCACTGTTTACACTGATTTCACCATTTACACTCCATTTATGAAAGAAGAAAAAAAACATTTTATTGACAATATAGGCTGCTTCTTTGACACCGGTGGAGAAAATCCCCAGACTCCCTTTAAAAACTGCCTAATTTAGTGATTTGTTGTATAAATTTTGTGAAACTCTTTCACTGACAGTTTTTTTAATTATTTGGACTATCTCATAAATTCGGCAAATGTTTGGCAAAAAAAAAAACACTGTATCTGTTTGTGATGTGTGTGTTTACTTGTATACAGACTGAGGAAGTGACATAAAACATTTCTTTAAGGCGTCTCAACCCAAAAAGACTCAGAGCGGCGCTGCAGCTGAGAACGTCCCTCTCTCAGACAGACTGAAGAGCTTTGTGATTTACGTTCCTTCATTAGCGTCTCGTCTAAAAAAAATCCAACTGTTGGTTTTTGCTTTCCGACAAATGAAGCAGAAAGTCGACAGTTCAGACAGATGTTCCCCCTGAAACTAAAATGTTTGAGCAGTTATTCGCCGTGGTGACCGATTAGAGGACAGACGGTGTGTGTGTTTAAAGGAGACACATCAGTTATTTAACTGTTGTGTGTTTAGTGTTAATATTGAATCAGAGCGTGTTAAAGAGAGCTGAAGGCCTTTTAATTAAGAGCTCCATGTTTCTGCCGTCACACTGACGTGTTTTTATGGCTTCATTCATTTTATTTCTCAGGTTTTTTTATTCATGTTTCTGTTTCAAAGCGGTTTGATTTGTTTTGTTTTGGGCAACACATGAAGCTCAGGGTGATGTATCGGTACTTTAACCACATAATAATGTGTAGTTAGTTTTCCTCTCCCAGAACGTAACACAGAGTAGAAAGTCTGTAGCATAACTCAACATGTTCACAGGCTTTTACTCGGTGGATTCACATGTTTATTGCTTCTAAAGCCTCGAGCAGGTGGCAGCAAATCAGACCAGCAGCGTAAATGACCATAAAAATGTTTGTTTAATTAATTCGTCCTTGTCCACCAGATTTAAACACACTGAACGCCCTCATGTCACACTGCACAAGATCTGGTCAAAAGTTTAGTTCACCCCTCCATCCTCAGTGCCCATCATCAGCATTATATCACCTTTAGAAGTGTTAAAGTAACATTAAACCATAACTAAAATAATTGGGGTGAAATTATTATAATCACTATGTCAGGAAACATGTAACCACTTTGACTTCAGCATCAACAGCATCATTCGACACACTGAAAACTAAAGACTCACCCTGTTGGCCGACACCAGGTGTGCTAACGATCCTCTGCTGCCATCGTTTACCTTCCAACAGTTTCTGTCATCCAGTTTTAAACTTCAGCGTCTCTTTGGAGACTTTGTCAAATAAATCCATAACGATAAATCACACACACACCGAATGTTTTCTGTGATTTTTAATGCGTTTTCTGTTTTAAAAGCAGAGTTAGCTTGATTGTTAGCCGTTCACCGGTGGTCCCATGATGCCTTGGGCTGCGTCTCTCGACCAATTAGAGGCCGTGTTTCTGACTGAGACTTCTTATTTGGCCACACAACATCACTGAACCTGCACACTTATGAGTGTTGTTAACTCTCAGAGGAGTTTACGTTTAATAGCTCCAGGTTTGTTCCCGGAGCATCTGCCGTCCACGAGCCGAGAAACCAAGAGCGTCGTTATCTGACGAGTTGGGAATGAGACTCAAAACTCAGCTTTTCTTACACAACACTGTCTTTTTTATTTTATTTGTCATGAACGCAGTCTTTCCCACACATTAAACTGTACTTGGCAGCCATGCATGGACAGTTTAGATTGTCGACTCTGCAGAAAACCACAGGAAGCCACTGAGCAGCAGGCATACATTTGGTATTTTAAGGAAACTTTCATTATTTCTTTTTATTTCTATTTAAGTAGAGATTAAAACTAAACTCTGTTAGTTTGGATCCGCATTTAAAACACATTTTGATGGTTTTATAAGTCCGGCTCATTGATTCAGTTTTAACAGCTGGACCCTCTGACAGAGTCGAGCTTCAACAGTAACTCATGAAGTCCATAAATGAATAAAAGCAGATAGGGTTCAGTTTATGCAAATGCAGCTGAGGCAGGTTTGTATTTGAATACAGGAGTCATGGTGAGAACACACGTCTCCATCAGTCTGAGCCGACGTCAGTTTATGTCAGCGGTTTATAACACATAATATAAAATACTACCACACATACGACTCACTCATGTTTTTACATACTAACAGCTGGTGTGATTTTGTGCCAGAGAAGTTGAATCATTGAACATGGACGTGTTAGACAACCAGTCTGAGCTCATCTTTGTCTTTTTGGAGCCTTTCAAAAAGTAAAAACTCTAAAGAAAATTCAGATTTCAGCTGTAACTGTGTTCTTTCGTTAACCTGGTTCTGTTTCTGTGTTTTGTCTTCACAGACGGGAAGACGCGGACTAAAGACAAGTACCGGGTGGTTTACACCGACCACCAGCGGCTGGAGCTGGAGAAAGAGTTTCACTACAGTAAATACATCACCATCAGGAGGAAGGCGGAGCTCGCCACAACACTCAGCCTATCAGAGAGACAGGTGCGCCAACACCAACACTGGTTATTGATCACAGCACTTTTATCAGATCTCATGCAGCGTTCCAGTCAAAGTTGGAGGTGCGACAGTTTGTTTTGGACACTGAAGAAAATTTATCAGACAGTTAAACACACAAAGTATTTTATATTTATCCACGTTAGCAGCGTAGCTTCAACAATGTCACTGGTTTAAAGGAGCAACAGCAATTATGTAGTTTTGTAAACTAACCCTGAAGTTATCATCAGCCTGGTTCCTCTGTGGGAGTTGGATTTTGGATTATTGGAGAAAATAATCTCAAACACAAGTTCATGATACTTCCAGGTTTTGTTCATCAGTGTTGTAAAGTCAGAGTTAGAAAAGTTTAATTTTTTAACGTTTAATGTCCCCGACAACCTCTGATGTCTCATTCAGACACTCGTTAGCAACCGCTAATGTTTTTAACACATGAAGAGCTTCAGAATTAAACTGTGGGACATTTACTGATGATTTTATGTTGGAGAACAAAATGTATTACATTCAAAAAACATATCTGAAGCTTGTGGTAACCACAGACTTCAGGCATTTAACAAAAAAAAGAAAAAAAAAACTTTAAGACTTTTAGATGGAGGAAGTAATTTCTGGGTTTCAGGACTCACTCCATCACTTTGTTCCAGACTTAAAGAGCTTAATTGGACTTTCACTACAACTGTTTGCCTGCATCCTACCTATCATCTAGCATATTAGCATGCTGATGTTAGCATTTAGCTGAAAGCAAGAGCCGCTAGCTCCTCCTGCTCATCCAACAAGCCTTCGATTGAGTCGCGAAACACATCAGCACATCTTCACACTGACACGACTGATTAGATCGACTGATGTTTAAGTTTAGGCAAAAACAAAGTACATGGCAAAGTTTAAGACAACGTCTTTTTGTGCAAATTTCAATAATGAGATGGAGATAACGTAACTTTTCCGTGTCAGTAAGTAAAAATAACTCACTGTAGGCAAAAGTTCTGGCTCCCCATCCGTCCGTCTCGAACCTCCTCCTCAGGTGAAGTACTTCACCTGACTTCCTCCTTTGCTGCTGTCATAATTAGTACAAACAAAAGAACATCTAATTATGATTCACATTAAGCTGCTTTCACAATCAACCTATATAGTAAATATTTCTGATGATGACTGCCTGGTTAAAACACACAGAGTCTGAAGTTCACCTGTGAGATCTAAAGTCCCGTGTTCCTCTGCTCCAGGTGAAGATCTGGTTCCAGAACCGCCGGGCCAAAGAACGCAAAATCAACAAGAAGAAGCTCCAGCAGCCGGCCTCCTCCACGACCACGCCCACACCTCCGGCCGGCACCAACGGCAGCGGAGGAGGCGGCCTCCATGGAAACGGCGGGAGCAGCGTTGCTATGGTGACGAGCAGCAGCGGCAGCAACGGGCTGGTGTCGCCCTCCTCCCTGCCTTTGAACATCAAAGAGGAGTACTGAGGAGGAGGAAGATGTTTGATTGGACGCTCGTGTCGGGGACGTGGACTAAAAATTCTCCCCGACAAACTGAAAAAAACTTTCTGCATCACTTCCCCGCTCTCTGACAACTTCCTGTCCGCCATTTTTAAAGATAAAGCTTGTTAAAAAAAGTTGAGAAACACAGACGGAAGACGTCACCAGCAACTCTTCCTCTCCCATCATCCTGCCCTCCTTTTCTTCAAACTCACAGAACTTTATTTTAATTCCGACGGAGATCCAAAAACGCCCAAAGAAACCAAAACGATGACGAGACGTGTTGAATATTTCCATTTGATGGAACGATGCAGCCATAAAAAAAACACGTCCTGGTATCAGCAGATAGAGGATTCACTGTATTTTACTGTCAGACAGTGTTGAATATATGTTTGAACTCTAAAGCTACTTAATATTCAGGCTAAATCCAGTTTCCAGATGTTTGTTTGATGATGATACACACTGTATAAACAACACAAATCCTGTTTTATTAAGAAATGTTTTCTCTACCTGCAGAGGACAATAAAGTCTGCTGACAGTAACAGAATCACTGCAGGCTTCTCGTTGTGATCTGTGGCTGCAGATCGTCGGGTCGTCAACACGACGCTGTTTCATGAATCACAACAAACTCTGTGTGTGACCTGCAGGATGCACAGCTGAACTCTCAGGATCCACTGCTTCGATGTTTCCTGCTCCACACACTGTACAGTAAACGTCTTGTAAATGTTCATGATTTCACCCATCAGAATGTATCATGTGTATATTTTGAAATGTAAAACATCTTAAGAAGGTTAAACTGCCTGAACGATGAGAGCGACGTGAGCTCGGGTTGAATAATTAGTTCAAAGATGTGTGAAAATGTAAAAGCAGCTAAAAAAAACCCCAAGATAAATAAAACTTTAAAATATGAAATTCAATTAACGAACTCACACTGACACGTTATTGGCTCCACAGTGACCGTTCACAGGAAATAAGGGACCAAATTCAAGAATAATCTTCAAAACAATGACATGTTTTCATCATGTATCAAAGACAAACAGCAAGTTTCCATCAAACGAGTCGTCGCAGGTTTACAGAAAGAGCAACGTCTGATTTTGTGTCTTTAAAACTCATTTTGCGAAGTTTAGGGAATTAAAAAATGACCTATTTGTAAGAAAAGTTGATTTCTGAGTCTCATTCCTGCAGCGTCAGTATTTGTCAAGTTTGGAATGAGACAAAAAAAAATCTTTTTTTCCTTCAAATATCACCGTAAACTTCTGAAGTTGCCTGGAAGTTAAAACATTTTAAGTTGCAGTCACTTTGAATTAATCAAACTTACTGTTAAGTTAATGATTAAAAAGTCTTTGGTGCCAGTAAACTCTGGTAAGATGTATTACAGTGAGTGTCATTAGCGTCAGATACAGACACACTTTGTTAAACTTGGATGGAGGACGAGTCTCGGTTCAGAATGGACCCGTTAACTTCTGGTGCTGATCCAGTTAAAAAGAGACGGATCCAGGAATTTCTTTCTCACTTCCTTTACACTGTGAAGTTTTTGACATCATCGTATAATTCATGGATCTTGGTGAAAAATGTGGCTGATATCTACGAGCGTTAATAATCTGAAAACAAAAATCTGGACCTGGCAGTTTTAAAGAGGTCACATTCTGCTTATTTTTTTTTTTTTCTTTCCTTTATTGTGTTATGAAGCATTTCTGTGCATATAAATGAGAAAAGTTACTCCCTCACACAGAAACATTACTGCTGCGCCGCCTGAACCACCTGGTTTGGAGTCTTCACATCTGTAACTTACCTGCATCATCATGTAACAGCCGTTATATAAATATATCTACATATGCAGCTGTTCTGCAGCCATGGTTACCGGCTGTGGTTATTTTAGATCACACTACCTTGCTTGGCACGACCCGCCTTACTCTGCCTCTGATTGGCTAAATCTGCATGTGTAACTCACCAAAGATGGAACAGAGGCGAGACGTCTCACTCTGTAGCTAAAACAAAATGTTCAAGACACAATGAAAAGGGCAGCGCAGCAATCTGAGGAACGTGACGTGTTTTTACAGAATTAAAGTATGTAAACCTGTTCTACCAGGACCCCGGAATAAAAGTATGAACCTGAACATCAGCACAATCTGTCCTCTTTAAATATAGGTTTCCTTGAACTGAAGGTGAAGTTGTGCGCTCGGCAAGTAAAATGTTTTTGACACACACAGTTTTCTAATTAAACCGTGTCACATTTACTGATGTGTTTTAAGTCATAGAACAAAACGTGTAAATACCTCCAGCATGTGGAAACCACACACACAGTGAGATGAGTCGTGGAGCGAGGGGTGATGAGGTCACAGTGATGGCTGCCCCGACACACCAGGGCGATGTTTAGTCGTCTGTGAGCGTCTGTCGGCCATGTTGTTGTGTCGGCCATGTTTTTCAGTTTGTCAGCCGACTGAGTGTGTTAAACTAAAGTCAGTCAGTCAGGAAGTCTTGCTGTAGCTTTCAGGCTGTCGTCATAAATGTAAAGTGTCAAGTTGCCTTTTTATTCTGCAGTGAGAAGAAACTCTTCTGCTCGATCAGACCTCGTATCGAACCCGTTAATCTGGACCGGATGGTCCCGCTGGATGTGTAGTTTAATTATGGGTCCATCTGAAAGTATCATGTAATAATGTTTTTGTTTTTTTTTGTTTTTTTTCCCTGAAACTAAGGATCTGAATATCTGGCGATCCGTATGTAGACACAAGATGGAGCGAAAGAAAATAAAAGACAAGACACACACACATGCAAGAACACAAACACACACACACACACACACACACACACACACACACATTGCTAATTGACGTAGCAGTTGAGGTGTGGTGTCCAAAGGGCGGAGAGGAACACTGGGCAAACAGAGCACAGGATCCTGCTATCTGCTGTGTGTGTGTGTGTGTGTGTGTCTATTGTGTGTGTGTCTATTGTGTGTGTGTGTGTGTGTGTGTGTCCTCACTCAGACCTTTGTCCTTCTGGGTCCATTTTGCCTCGAACAACACTCCTATCTTAACACTGATAGAGACTATCAGCAGTGTGTGTGTGTGTGTGTGTGTGTGTGTGTGTGTGCCAGTTGTGCAGCCATCTTGAACTTGAGGTCTTCACTCAACACTGTTTAAAATTCATTAGTCTAATTAAAAAAAGAGGATTTGAAGGTTCCCCTGTTAGCTCACTCCGCCCAGATGTTCTCAGTAAACACGTCAGCCTGGACTCAGAAACAGTCTCCCAGTCAGATGGAGGCTGGTGTGGTAAAAGGAAATAACTACAGCTTGAAGGTTTTCTTGCCGAGGACTAAATCAGCTAATAATAATCATTTCCCACTGGTCAAATATCCCATGTAATCCCGCTAAAATCAGGCGTTTCTGGGCAATGTGTATACTTCAGGTTTTTTTTCGTGTTTCTGCTGCATCCGTGACGTAAAACGTAACACTTCAGGTAAGAATCACAGACGGGCTGCCTTCTCTGCCTGCAGGAAGTGGGAATGGGTTGACCTGCACTTACAAACCCTGTGAGACAGGCTAGTTTTGGGACTGTTAGCTTCATGGCTAACCAAGCTAACAGTAGCTGCAGTTGGAAACAGTTATCATCCAGAGCAGGATGAGCTGTCAACATTTTCTATTGTTTTTCAGGTACTGACAAACTGAAATATCATCAATAAGACAAAACAACCATTTTCATTTTATGGGAACTTTAATATTTTGCATAATTTAGTCTAATTGAATATTAGAATTTTAATTATAATTGTATATAAAGAGGTCTGAGTATTGAACCTTCGGGAACTCTGTGTCATGTTTGTTTCTTTGGATCACGGTCTTGGATTTTAATTCAGTTGATTTCCTGTTTCACTTCCTGTCTTTGTCTGTTTTCTTGCACTTTTTCTGTGCACGTTCATTAGCTTTGTGTATCTAAGTCTGGTTTTACCTTCACTCTTTGTTGGTTCATCTGTTTTCACCCTCTTGTTCTCCTCATCTGTCCTTCTCCCATTTTGCTCTCTGTGGCTTCTGGTTTGTCTTCAGTTTCATATTTATTTCTTGTGTTTTTCCTTGGAAATACTTTTTCCTGCTTTTTGTTGCGTGCATTCCAGATTCTGGATTGTTGGAATCTGGGTAATCAGGTCATTGCTAAAGTTTACATTTGTCACCAGAACAGAGACGAGAGGAGTTGTTGAAGGGTTGAATACACTCATCTGAGTCACTGTCAAGTATTATGAAGGACTAAAGTTATAATGCAGCATCCAGCCGTCATAATTTGACCCTTATCAAAGTCATTTTTTCCTGCAAGTCCAAGAACTAACTGCTCACATCTAATAAAACCCACCCAGGTGCCATAACGAGACAATCAGTGCTATTAACTTCACCTGTCAGTGGCTTTAATGTCGTGGCTGGTTTTTAGACATTTAACTTTATGACTCCTGAGGGAGATTTTGGTCGACGTGAAAGGACAGAAAATAAACCAACAGTTCAGCTGACGATGAAAAACTAAGAGTTTCCCACCAGAGAAGTCAGCAACACAGCTTCACTTTTATCTCAGCGGAGATAGTGGACACTCCCAACTCTGTTTGATTCACCATTGATAAGCTGCAATACTTTGTATAAACAAGAAAAATGGCAGCAAGCCCATAATCATAAAACAAAAGCAGAAAGTCAGGACGTAAAGAAAGAGAGAGCGACTCAGGTCTGTGTGTCAGAGTTCACTCTTCAGGTCAAGTCAGTTAAATTTATATAATCCAAAGTAGCATCATATAGTCTCACTTGTGACTGTCGTGCCGCCGTTATGGATCATAGTTACAGTGAGCAGAAGCAGATAATCAGATACGTATAATTTCTGATGTCTGTGGAACTCAAACATAACAAAATGGTGGGAACATTTTGAACATTTAGCTAGTTCAGTAACTCTTGATGTGAATCATGACAACAACATGTCAGGAGGGAGTAAACGGATGTGTACAGACAAAAATGTAGAGTGACAAAGTGAAAATGAGGCTGACTGGTGCTAACACGTTAGCCAAAAACTAGCCGTGCTATCTGAAAGGCTGTAGAATCAAAAATTAATCAACACACGTGGATGAATTTTGCTGCTTTGATGAGGACTCAACATAAAACTAGAAAGATTTTCATCAGCGCTGGTGGTTTAACAATGAAGACAACAACTCCCATGATCCCACAATACTAACGTCTTTTATTTTGTTTTGTTTTGTGCGTAGCAATGCGAAGCTTACAGCAGCACGTCTCTCAGTGTAAACATCACTAAAGCTTGACTATATTAATGATTTGGTTCAGTCCACCAATCACATCTCAAGTTTACAGGTGTATAAAGATTTTAAACTACTTACTAAAGTGAAAATTATACGTTCAATATTAACTTACAGACGATTACATGAACAAAACTAGGACAAACACTGTGGATCCACGTTGTGAGTAGCAACGGCCTGCTCGCGTCTCATTTTTGGGTAAACAGAGTGTAATGAGAGCCGAGCTCCTCGGCCTCTTCACCACCATAAAGTTTATTGAGGGGTGGACGCAGTAAAGATGGTTTCACCACAGAGACGCAGATATGTTTGTTGAGGAGGCGTGATGAGCGCTGATAGCAGCGATGGACGACAGCAGGAGGATTCACCAGCAGACGTGGAAATACAGACACCAGGTCGCAGGGAGATGTTTCAGAGAGGTTGTTATTTTATAATAAGTATAAAACTGATCTCGACTCTAAAATCTTTGATTCAAAGTCTCTCAAGAGTTTAAGATGATATGAATCCAAAAAAGAAGTATATTTAGCAAGTATCTGTTCAGTAATCTGACTATATAGAGTAATGTAGTGATGAGTCTTAAAAATGGGAATCAGTTAGCAGAAGTTCCCATGTCTTGAAGTAAAATTTTTGGGTTTTTTTTTATTAAAATTTTTAGTTTTATGTCTGTAATAAGGTGAGTTGTAACCACAGGGTGAAGATATTTACACAGTATGTTCTACAACATGAAATTAAAAATCCCACAGTTTGATTATAAAGCATCTCATGTGTCAAAAGCGAAGGTTGCTAACAAATCTCTAAATGAGACTACAGAGAGTTTATAGCCTAACATTAGCTTTTTACTGCTAGATTTAATTTACACTTCAGAAATCACAGAGTGGTGAAGATTATCTTGATGAACACAACCTGGAAGTGTCATAAAGTTTAATCCCACAGGGTTTCTGTCCAGGGAACCAGGGAGATGCAACAATACATCGTCCCTGCAGCTCTACTGTCGAGGACAGTTTGAAGAACAAATGACGCCGTTTTTTTTTACACGTGTGCAGCATTAAAACAGGAGACATTTTATCCTAATGTCACTCTTTTATTAAGCTAACATTACCCGTTTGAATGCGAGGGTTGCATTACAACAGTACTTATGTATGTAAGTAAGAAGTAATGTTTATTTCTGAACTAAATCTTATCAGGTCTTATCAGGAATTTTATGCTATCGCATAAACGTTACTCTTTTTTATGCTAACATTGCTCTTTTTTTTAATGTAACATTACAGTTTTTAATGCTTACTTGACTTTTTTAAGCTAATACAGCTAATGTTAATAATATTAAAATAGATCTTATCTGGTCTTGAGAGGGGTCTCTAGATTTAAGTAGTCAGACATCAGGGATTATATGCTAATGTTAATCTTTTTAATGCTAACGTCACTCGTCTACGCTGACTTGCCAGTGTCTCTGTGTTTCTCTCCTGCTTCACTCATTATATTCTTATTAAAACACAGCTCCTGCATGGCATTAAACAAGAATGAAACATCTTTAGACACTTCTCAACCATAAATGAGTGTATAAGGCTGTTCAGTAATAAATGTAAAGTGAAAGAGTGTTTTTATGACTGAAGGCTGGTGGCAGCGTTCTCTGTGATCTGTGACCGTGTTAATGAGGAACAACATCCTCGGCTGTTATCGCGGAGGTCAAATGTTCATCTGGCAGCCAGTCAGAGGCCAGTAAAGAGCGGCATGTCGTCGACGTCGCTGCAAACCTGGAGACGACGGATCAGCTTATGACTGTTGAACGTTATGTAACCAGCGAGGTCAAATTTAACTTTCTGACATGTAACAATATCTCATGACTTTGAAAATATAAAAAAATCTTACTCGGTTACACTCGTTCATGGACTTGACAGTTATTGTTCATCGGAAAATGTGAGTTATCAATCAGAAGATTATCTGTTTCTTTTATCAGTCTGTCCTTCACACACACACACACACACACACACACACACACACGGTCAAACAGTCAGTGTGTGTTTGACAACTCGAATGACTGCGTGACAATGTGACGGGGGCGGCGGCCATTTCAGGCCACATTTCCTGTCTCCAAAACAAAATGGTTGACGGCCCCACAGTGACGACCTTGAACAAGTCCTTCGCTCCTCATGCTGCACGTTCAAAACATGAAATTAAATCCAAATAATGAAAAATACTTTAACAGAATGTGTTGTCGTGGTCACGTGACATTAAACGCCTCCACTGCATTAAAATTTGTCACCAATCAAAGATGTTTACTACATGATCTCAGTCAACAGAGACAATAATATGAGCAAATAAAAGTAAAAGACAACAAAGTGAGCAAACTCTCTCCTCTCGCCGGCGTCCATAAACACTCGGGGAATCGTCTCCAGCAGCAGCTCATCCAGACTTATACAGCCGCATGTTTATGGGCCATTTTACCATAAACTTTCATTTACAATATACTTACTGCCCCTAATACGCCCCTGCATTGGCCACATTGATTGTGGATAAACAGTGGAGTTGTAAAGGCGCAGTGCTGGAACGGTAGTCCGCTGTAAAGGGCAGATAATACTGAAGACATGACGGGGACTACTGGTATTCCCCCGAACCAGCTCCGTAAAATACAGCGTATTCTTAATGAGGTTTGGTCTGTGTGATCGTATCCGTTACACTATACAGGTGACGGTCCGTCAGAGGTGGTGGATGAATACAGAAAAACACACAGAGAAGATATTATATAAAAAATAATAGAATTTAAAACCTTTTCTGTGTCATAGTTTAAATAAAACTACGTGAGGTAAACACAGATTTATGATATCAAAATAAAATTAAAAATGTGTTGAATCTACGTGTCACACTGCCTCCATAGTTTGTCAGAGGTGGTGAATAAATATAGAAAAACACAAAAATTGGTTACAAAAATTGGACACATAAATTCAACAGTACAGGAAGCGAAAAATACACAAAAACACAAAATTATGATTTTAAAAAAATGCAGATAATTTTAATTAGATGTATTTTAATACTTAAAAATATATTGAAATATATTAAATGTTCCTGAGAAGAAAGAATAGACATATAAATAAAATGCATCAGATTCTTAATGAGGTTTGGTGTGTATCAAACAAAAATGACAAATTTAATACAAACTAAATATACAATAATTCTTAAAATTATGAAACCAAATTAAACAATTACATGTGGAAAAACACTTTACACTCAATAATGTCTCTACTCATTATATTTATATATATTTTAATACTTACCACTAGAAACTACATTATACTTTCTACACTAAATAAAAAAACGTAAAAAAAAAAAAAAAAGTGAAAAGACTTTTTCTAAAAAAGTTTAGTTTTTTAATTTGAGCAGACAGAAATGTAAATATTAAACATTTTATATTTCCGCTCTGAAGGTGTCTGGGTGGTTTTACAGCAGCGGAGTATTCAGGTGAAACAAGGAGTTTTATGAACAGACTGATTACCGTCTATCAGTCAGACAGATTGTTGTCTCAATTACAGCTCATCATATAGTAAACTGCTGCAGCCCCATTAACCTACATCACACACACACACACACACACACACACACACACACACACACACACACACAGTGAAGTGTTGAACGTTATCAGCTGAACAATTTCAATTAAGCGAAGTTTATATTATTGCAGTAACGTGATTCACTGATATTTATTATTATTTTACGGCCTGTAACGTGCAGCCACCTCGTCAGTCAACACTGGTGACGTTTTATTGCAAGATCACACAATTCTGAAGTCTCACAATATATATAAAACAATAAATTAATAAAGTAGTGCAAACAAACTGCTGTGATCCTCGTGCTTCGACTCATTTCTGACAAAGATTACAATCTAATAAATCACATTAAACACAAAAATGTTGGTGATTTCTGCTCTCATATGGTCCTAAAATCAACAACGCGTTCAAAATCATAAAGTTTGGGTAAAGTTCAGTTTTAACAAATGAAAAAACTAAATTATATTTCAGTTTGTGTTGCTGAGACTTCGGGCTGATGATATTTCCCACAGTGCAGTTCAGTCGCGTTATTTGTTCAGCGTTCAGCTGCTGTGGGAACGAGGAAGAAGAAGCTCCTGCCAGAGGACGATGTTCTCAGAAGTCATAAATACTGAACGTATGTAATGTGGTGAATGAATAACACGACCGACGAGCCTGAGAGACCGAACAGAAAACAAGGGAACTCAATTTCAGATCTCTGAGGGGCATTTTAGACTTAAACTTTTCAATGGTCAAAAAAAATAACTGGTAAAAATATCAGTTATATCAATTCATGTCGCCCTCAGCTGCTTTTGTTGTTGTTAGACATGGTTAACGCTGTGGAAAGTTGGAGAAACAACATGGTTTGGGTTAAAGGTTTGCACATTAATTTCTTTATGCACACAACGTATGTAAAGTAGGTTATGTCAGACTGTGATCATCATCATCACCTGACTTCCTCCTTTGCTCCTGTCATAATTTCTTTCTTTCTCGTAACATAAGTCTTCTCTGTATTCTCGGCTGTCCAGTCGCCTTCATCCCGTCGTCATTACTGACATGAATCAAACACAGTCGCTTCACTCGTGGACTCATCGGAAAGTTTGTTAAAGATTTCTAAACAACAAAATCCGACTGTGAATATCAAAGTAGGAGCTCTCAGTATTCTTGACTCTTCCCGGTGGTTGCTAAGGGTTTCTGGGTGGTTGCTATGGCGTTGCTGGTGGTTACGGAGTGACATCATACGAACAGCGACAACAACTTCTGAGGTGACAAGCTGACGTTGATTCACCCTGCAGAGATGAGTCGGACCCGGAAACTTGTTTTTTGTCTGAATTCAAAAAAACTGCAGATTTTTTTAAATCTGTGATCAGATGTTTCCTGCAGAAATGCACCCTGGGAGTCGTAGTGAACTTCTCTCTTACTGTTTTCGTGTCTGCAGGCTGTTTGTGTTTTTAACAATTCAACAGTTCATGTTTTGCACCTCGACACGTGTTTCATGATATTGAGCGAGAGTTGCTTCATCGGATGGAATATAATTCACAACATATTTGAAGTGACTCTGAATACTTTCTGACCTGCTTTTATCTGCAGTTTATAAGAGCTGGTTTACTGCAGGTGTGTGTGTGTGTGTGTGTGAGTCCTGCCCGCCTTACCTTTCCCCCTCATTAACCTTCGTCCTGGTGATAGTGTCGGGGTTTCGACATCATATTGCAGAACCCTGAATCCTCTCCAAGTTCATGTTTGGTAACAACAGAAGAAACACAGATAGGCCTCTTCTTCTTCTTCTTCTTCTTCTTCTTCTTCTTCTTCTTCTTCTTCTTCACTTCTAGAACCACAACACAGAGGGCTGCACATCTTTCATCCTAGCTTGATTTTACAGTAACTGTAACTAAAATATGTGCATGTTTTTATTAACATGTATGTAATATTTAGTTATTTTCAGTTTCAGCTCTACGCCTCCTCCTCTCCGGCCTGCAGGCTGTTAAACACAGTCAATCGTTAACCAATGAAAAATGTAAAAGGAAGTCAGCATCACGCCATCACCTCTCTCATACTTTTATGGGATGCTCGTGTCCTCGTTATGACCCCAATCAGCTCACAGATTTATATCTGAGAGCTGCAAACACAGAAGCTGAAAATCTGTTTGAAATGCAGAAATGAAGAGGTCTGCTTGTTGTTCCGCCTTCAGTTCCCTCTCAAGTGTTCATGTGTGTCACTGTGCTGATTACAACAGTTTTTTATGACAATTTGAATCTTACATCATCACAGATGTAACAATATGAGCAGACAGAAAACTGAATATTATCATGATTAATACAGATCTGTGATCACTGTCCTAGTGCAGCCTGCCAAGCAGACGACAGACTGTGTACTCGATCGACTGCAGTCTTGGACGTGGCTGTTCAGTCTGCAAGTGCAAAGAAGTGATTTTTATTCATCCTGTGGGTTTTGATGACACACTTTTAGAAAACAACACAAAAAATATGTTTTTAAAAATGCAATCCAAGCTGTTTCTTACTATTTACTGTGTGTTTTGTCCCTTTTTTGGCAAATAAGTTTTCTTCAAAATACGAGTGGAAGGAAGTGAGAGCGAGAAGAATTACACTTAATTACTTGTGAAAAGGTAAAACAGATGAACTCATTAACGAAAGATACACAAGGCTGAACATCTTCACTGGATTGTTCCCAAGATAACATTGCATCTTTTTAAATATCATTTTTATTGTGAATATCATGACATAACAAATTAATATTTTTGCATCAAAGACCAAAAAAAACCAAAACAAAACACCTTTGGATGAACGATCCAGAAGTGCAGTAGAGGAGGGATTCTTAATAGATGTCATGTGTACAGAAGAGACCAACTTATCAAAATTAAAATCTTGGCAATTAATTGTTTTATGAATAAAAGATGAAAATAACTGAGCGAAAAAAAAAGTTTTTTAATGCTGAATTTACAAGAAGGTTCAAATGATTTAAAATCTGTTGGAAATGTTTCATAAAGTTGTTGCTGAGTTTCGTCTCATGCAACAAGTCTTAAAACAGTGTGATTTGTTAAGGGAGTCTGGTGATATTGTGGTTGCTAGTTAATGATTTGTTGCTGCAGTTGAATTGTGCTTCGTGTAACTAAGAGTTGTTTCTAACATGTTGTAACACCTGTCTGCATCCTGATGTAAGAGTTAAACATTCAGCATCTTTTGTCTTCTTGGTTTTATACGTTTGTTTTTCGTCTTCCTCTCTTGTTCTCGTCTTCCTCCTCTGTCTCTTTCTCGGACCGTCCTGGTGTCAAAATTCACAGGTGCAGTCTGGGTAAACAATTGCGGGAAGCAGAGCCAGGAAGAGACGGGCCGGCTGCCCCTGTCGTTAGCATGAACATTAGCATTTGTAGCTCGGAGGCTCTGGGAGGTGCGAGTCCTCCGGGTCGTCTCGGGGTCGTGACCTTTGACCCGCAGCGAGCGCAGGAGTGGAGTAAGACAGAGGTTAATAGGGCTGTTAAAATGTCACCGATCAGCGTGTGTGAGAGGTCAAATTATTAGATTATTACAAGGCAAACAGTGACACACACACACACACACACACACACAGAATATAGCTACATTACAAACCTCTGGAGCCTGACAGACTGAAACACAGCAGGCAGCGGCTGCTTTGATGTGTATGAGTGTGTGTGTGTGTGTGTGTGTGTGTGTGTGTGTGTGTGTGTGTGTGTGTGAGCTAATCATATATAGAAAACATACATTAGTCAAGTGATTTGCGACACCGTGCAGGGATGGGCAGCTTTAATGAGACCGTGTGTTCCTGACATGTTTCATCAGAACTAATCACTGATGAGTTTCACATTCTGGCTCCGTTAAACTGTCCACTCACCAAAACATGTTTGATTGATTGAATTTTACTGATAAGAGGCCGGCAGATCAATCAGAAATGCTATTATTTTACTTTGATGGTTAAAATGTTTTAAAAAATTAAACAAAAGAAAAAAACTCCCCAGAGTCCCTTAATTTGTTTTTTCTTTGTCAGTTGTTGAGTTAAGACTTTAAACTTTGTGAAATAAATTCTAAATCATTGGTGCCTTCTTGTAAATTCAGCATTAAATCAAGACATGAAGTTGTTCATTTCTTTGTTTCCTTGTCTTTGACTCTCAATTTATGTAAGAAGACAACATTTTATTGACACCTGTGGAGAACGTCCCCAGACTCCCTTTAAAAATCGCCCAATTTAGTGAGTTACTGAGTTAGGAAAAACTTAACAAACTATGTGAAATAAAATTTTTGAGAGATTCTTCATTATTTGAGCCTTCTGGTAAATTCTGCATTAAAGTCAAAAAATTAAGTTGTGTATTTCCTTGTAAAAAGTGTCATTTCGTACCAGCCTGTCTGCTTCTGTGTCAAACACTGAGCAGTTTGACATTTACATTACATTTATGAGAGAAGGCAACATTTTGTTATCTGTAAACATAAGAAACAGTAAAACAGAAAACAGTTACTGATATAGGCAGTGATCTAATGATGTCACTAAGTGGTTACGATGCATTGTGGGTAATATTGGCTCCAGGTTTCAAAAAGGAAGAAGAATGTACAGAATAAAAAGGTGATTTCTCTGGTTAATTTGTTTTTAAACTGTCTATAATGAGTCCTACAGTGTTATAAGAGAGTAAAGACAGACCAATAACTGTTCCTACATTACCCACAATGCAACTGAGCCACTGACTGACATCACTGGAGGTAATTTATCAGATAAATGCAGCTGTTTACATATGCAGCAGGACTCATAGACCTGGAAAACTTTGAATACTTCGTTACTTTTCACCACTGACGGTGTCACAGACAAACCAGCAGAGTTTTGTTTGTCAGTTGTTTATCAGGATGTGGAATCAGGTTGTATCAAACTACCAAAAGTGTTTTTCTTTTTCTTACTGTGAGTTGATTCTTCACTTCGAGAGCCAATCAAACCATCTATAAAAACTCATTTGTGAGAATCATCTGGGTCGTTTCCTGAGCCGTCGATGAAACGCTCTCCTCGTTTACGACCTCGACAGATGAACAGATCTGGAGGAGGCTAACAGGCTGTAAAGGTTAATCATTTTAAACACCTACACACACACACACACACACACACACACACACACACACACACACACACACACACACACACACACACGTAGCCGCGGCGTACAGTTGGCGAGGTGTCGTGGTTCTCATGACTTTATGGCGTCGATGTGTTTGAATGTGACCATAAACTGAGCAGGTAAACACGAGGGCGCCATCACTGACGAGCTGATGAAGAAAAAGAAACTTTAAAAGATGTTTGCCGACGAGCTCAGCGGTGGGAAACACGCCACACCATCTCCTCTTACTGTCGCCATGACGACGGTTCAACCTCCAACCACAGTCATCTTCACTTCCTGTATCAGGAAACGTTACAGCAACGAGGAGGAAGTAAAAATGTTAACACCACATTGTAAAAATGCCTTTCTGTCATCATGAATAATTATATTATATAAACAGATGTCAATAATACTTTGTAAATGTTTTCTAATGTTCCATGTTTTTCCAGGAAATTCCTGTTGACAAACGGGAAAAAAACAGAAAGGCAAACTCATCCGCCGCCGATGTGACAACGTACGTACGCAGTGAGTTTCGGAAGTAAGTGAGTGTGTTCTGGGAGCTTATATCAGAATAAATGTGTGTGGTGGTTGAAGACAAAATACATTTTTGATCACATCTGAATTATGTCATGATTTAAACATATAATGTTTTCAACTACATCGTCTGACTAAACACACATCACCGACACCAACATGGCCGCTGACTGGGCTCAGAGAAGGTTGTAAAAAAGATGAAATTGACAATAAGTGTGCTCATACTGACGACTGCGGTTCTGTGAGAGGAGAGCTGGTTCTGGTTCAGTTCTGTGAGCTGCTGATAAACAGGAGCAGCTCTACAGACGACGTCACTAACGACACTGTGTCGTCTTTATAACGACGTATTTTCACAGTCTGATGTTTAATTAGTTTGATGACGTGCTGACAAACATCGTGTGTGATTCATGAAGCAACTCAAACAGGATCAACACATTATTTGTCTCTCTTCTTGAACTACTGTACATATTTTGTCTGATCTAAGGTGGATGGAGATCCAGCAGACGGGTTGTGACTTTGTCTCTGTATAACGTTGATGTCATGTGTGGAGCGCAATTTATGGAAAACTCACCTGACTACAGATCTACAGATTAAATCAAAACACAGAACAGTTTCACACCAAACTGCAGTGAATTAAAGGTAGAAAACAGAACTCTCATCTTGCTCGTGGGCTCTGTGCTGCCGGGATTCAGACGGTCAACCCTCCAGCAGTGTCCTCCCTCCTGCCGGGCGTCTGAGCCCCTCTGCTGCCCTCCTGAAGAGGAGAATTATCTGCGTCTTTATGGATTTATGGGAGATTTATTGTTTTACACTGATGAGTATTTAGTTTAGTCTGCTGCCGTAAAATCACATAAAAGCCACAATAATTCTCATCACACACACACACACACACACACACACACACACACACACACACACACACACACACACACACACACACACGAGGAGTATTTGTGTTTTCAAGTGTTTGATAGATGTTATAATGATGTTATATTGACGTTATATTGATGTTATATTGATGTTGAATTGTGTGAGCGGCTCCTGGTTTCACACTTTTTATGGATTTATATGTTTGTTTGTTTTTTATGAAATAAAAAAAGAGTTATTTCATTCTTTATTAAATTTTGAGCTAAAAATAAAATGTTACATTCACATTTTAAAACTTTGTTACCTTTTGTAAAGTGTTTGGTTGTTTAATGTTTGTTTAACATGATGATAACAGCTTGTTTTCATTCTATCAAAATAAAAAATACAGTTTTGTTCTATTTGCATTCACAAATCAAAGTAAAACATCTTTTCAAACCAATCTCGACATTAACACTTAACATATTCGCTCCAACTCTGACACACTCTGAATTTAAGTTTTAACATTAATACAGAAAATGAATGTTTTTGTTATAATTTTTT
This sequence comes from Acanthopagrus latus, assembly GCF_904848185.1. NCBI lineage: Eukaryota > Metazoa > Chordata > Actinopteri > Spariformes > Sparidae > Acanthopagrus > Acanthopagrus latus. The sequence goes on along the minus strand of NC_051051.1, from coordinate 26,065,410 downwards.
TGTTCTACTTTTTATTTATTCAACTTTTTTTTTATTATCAAATTTAAAAAAAAACTGTTTTAACTTGGTGTCAGGTTTGTTCCTCATGAAGCTCAAAATGTAAATAGATATTCACCAGGAAGTGAAACACACCAACACAGTTGCATCATGCTACATAATAAAAGTGCCATATAAGATGATGCAGTATGTGGCAGCTGTGAAGCGAAAGTCAGTGTTTGGACTTTTCCAGAGGAATATTTCAGGATTTCTGGATTTAATTAGATTAATAGATCTAATGAATGTTGTGACTTTCATGATATTATTACTCTGAAATGTTTCAGCAACACAACAAGGTTTTAAAAACTAATGAAAGAAAAGCATTTAAACACATTCACTCAATCTGAAGAAAGAAAATAATCCTCTACTCTGAGACTTTTCTTTATAGCAACCAAAAAAGAAACGTTCAAGACAAAAAAGAAGAAAATAAAATCAGTCACTGAGGGAACATGATATTAAAACATGTTCATGATTTTATAAAAGTAAGTGTGATATTAGGAACATTTTAAAGATATCATGTATTCATACACAATTTAGAATTTGACTCTGTTGCTCTTAATGAATCTTCTCTTAAATCAAACATATTTGTTTGTTTAATTGCTTTTATTCTGTGAACCATGACTGCTGTCTTATTGTTTTGATTCTGTGTCGTTTGGCTGCTTGCTTGTAATTATTGTGTTTATCATGTTTTTATCGTTGTTGTTTGTATTGTGTATGTAAAGCACTTCTTGATTTGCCTTGTGCACAAAAGGTGTTACACAAATAAATGTACCCTGTCTTTGCATAATAATAAACAGAATATGAAGTTTTTTTTAAGTATTCATGAACACGTAACATTTGTACACTTAATTTCACAGGTCTGCAAATGTTTTAATAACCAACCTAAGTCGTGTTTACCATGTAATATATTTTTAACTTCTTTGAAATTACCCCCATGTAATGTACCCCAATATATATTTTATAATCATATTTTATTATTTTCCAACAAACAGTTCAGAACAAGCTGAGAATGTACTTAATACATTTACAGGAAACTTCCCACTAATATCTGTTTTCAGCTGTTTTCATGTTTCAAATAATTTTACTTAAGGTATATATTTTGAATAATAGTTATCCATCTTAAAATGCTAATTAAATACAACAACAAATACAACTGCATAATCAAGAATCAAGTGAAATTGGTGAAAATGTAAAAGAGTTACTTTAATTTACTGACCTGCAGAAGTCGGAGAGGAACAAACTGAAGTTTTCTGTAAATGTATTAATGAGATGATCCACTATTCATTAACCAATTTTTGGGGAAAATAATTTAATATAATTTTCAAATCACATTGAGGTGATTATTTGGGTAATTTGACGGTAATTTCTATGAAATTTGAATGATGTCACTTGTTAATTACCACCTACTTACCAAGAAGTTTGTATACATGTAAAATAATTAGTTTTCTTTATGACTTGGACATAAACAGCCTGAACACACTGACTGTGGATGTGGTGATATTCATCAAGAATATCAACACAACATCCTGTTTAAAATGATTATTTTACTTTACAACAATAAAACTCCAGCAGCTCAGATTGTGATGTGCGTCTGTGTGGAAACACAGAGGACGCACAATCGAACACGTCAACTTTCTTTTCCTTTATTCAGCCAGATTAAACAAGTTTCCCTCTTCTTCAACAGGGACCATGAAGGCAGCGTGAAACAGTGAAATCTGATGGATGTAGTGTTGACGATGAGCTGCACAATAAATTCAAAATAGCTTAAAAACATTAATATCATAAAATAATTATGCCGTGTCATGGCTTCAAGTGACGAGAGAAAGCAGAGCACAGATGAAGGACAGAGAAGAAGAAGAAAAAAACATTTCCAAAGAAGAGATAAGAAGGATTGTGTGTGTGTGTGTGTGTGTGAACTGGGTGTCCATCTTGTTTCTGTTTCCCCCTGTCACCTGTCTTCAGGTGAACCATTAACCAGCTCACAGTCATAAAACT